>NC_045155.1:17514949-17614949 GCF_900700415.2 Clupea harengus | reverse complement strand
GTTTTATGCCAGTTTAGAGCTGATGGCCTTAGTTACTCCCTTTCTTTAACAGCATATACATGTCTCACTGGAATAGTTCACCATTTTCAAAAAGTGTGTTGAAAATCTAAAATATCAAATGTCCTTCTGACACAGTTATGCTGATAAGGACAGAAAAATAACTGTCTAAGATAAATGTTTTGTGAGACGTGTCTAAAACCTTTGAACATTACTGAACATAAATAGGACAGGTGTTGAATCATTTCCCACATCGCTGGGGCGTATTCAAAAACTGTGATCATCCCCACGCAGTGCTGAATGAGATAGATGAGACACGATGACGTATTGAGCCCAAACTTCCTGTTGCAAACGATGTTTCTCCCATGTAAATAGTTATGGTGCAGCAGGGAACAGGGAGGTCCATGGAGGCCCTCTGAATACCACTGCAGGGTGGGATGGGGAGGAGAGAGACAGAGGAGAGGGCCGAGACGTCTCCCCAACCCCTGTCTGGGACATCCGCCTCGGGTTTGGTGAGATAGGATGATGAACGACGTGTTGCTCAAGAGTGGGTGAGAGGAGAGGGGGGGGGGGGGGGGGGGGGGGGGGTTGGGGTTGTGGGCATGTTGCCTGTTGCCTGTTGCCCATACTCCCTACTGTGTGTGTGTGTGTGTGTGTGTGTATGTGTGTGTGTGTGTGTGTGTGTGTGTGTGAGGGATGGAATGGGATTGGGTGGCTGATAGTGTGCAGACACTCCCTGGTTGGCATACCACAGCAGAGAGGACACACAGAGGGCATCTACTGCTGCTGCTGCCGCCTCCGCTGTTCCTTCAGGAGCGTCGGAATGCCTCCCTGTCTGCCTGGATCAAGACAGAAGGTCTGGGAGGTGTCTCCTGCTCCAGAAATGCCTAAACTTTCCGTCTCTCTTTCTCCCTCCCTCCCTCCCTCCCTACCTCTCTATTTATTTTTCACTTCCGCCATCTCTATCCAATCACCTTCCTCACTCCGCCATTCTCTCTTCTTCCATCTTTCTACAACCCACTTTGTTTCAATCTCTCTCTCTCTCTCTCTCTCTCTTTTTATCCCTTTCTTTCTCCTTTTATCCTCTATGTGAGGCACGAACAAAGGCACTAAGACAGCGCAAACATTCTCATTCTGGCTAAATCACAGGCACTCTGGACCACACCTGAGAGAAGCATGTGGAGATAAACGCCTAGCTCACATAAAGGCGTTCTTTCCTGCTCTGCGGTTTCACCAAATCTACCTGTCCCTCCTTTGAACCGTCTGATGCTGCCGTGCATGACTCTACGAAAGTCAACATTCTAAGCAGGGGGGGAGAGCGTGCCAAAATTCCACCCACAAGACCAAACGGGCTCTGCCCCAACACAGGCACAGGCACAGGCACAGGCTCCATGAGACAGCCTTCACATCAGCCATCACTGACGCCTAGCTAACCATAGACACAGAAGGCACACACACGCACGCGCACACGCACACGCACACACACACACACACACCATACACAATGATACCATACACAACAACACACACACACAAACAGACCAATTACACAAGTAAACACACACACACACAACTTTGGATAAATCAGTGTAAATCAAACAATTCACATTTTTGGCTGATTCTCCCTCTTGGTGACTCAGAGACATGAAGCAGCAAAGAGTCGAGCACAGATGTGTTCACTGACGCACACAGGAGAGCGCCATTAGCACAGTTTGCCATGCTGTCTCTGCGTCAGGCAGTCAGGAAGCATGGTGGAGTAAGAAGGCAATTAAAACAGCCATCCACACACACACACACACACACACACACACACACACACACTGACACGCGTGCATACACACACACACACAGAATTTGCAGACACACAGTGGGTATACACAGTAATGAGAGTTGAGTGTAGAGAGGCCAAGAAGAGGGTGACATGCTAAACAGAAATGCTCCCCATTAATTAAGTGTGTGTGTGTGTGTGTGTGTGTGTGTGTGTGTGTATGTGTGTGTGTGTAAGTGTGTGTGCGACAACTGCTAAAATGAGCTGCTGATGAAATCCCATGCTGCCACATTCCTGGACAGCTAATGAACATGTTTGAAGGAAGAGGGCACAGTAGCTCTTTCTCTCCACTCCTCTAAACAAACAGAGGTGAGTTGAGGTGGGCGAGCAGGCGCTAGTCAGGTGGGGTCATAACCTACAACAGATGCCACACATCTCCTGGCACACTGCTAATATGAAACAGTCCCTCTAGGATCTTGTGTTTTCACAAATTCATGAAAATTCAAGGATTTCCTACAGTTGCTCTTCTCTTATTAGCGTAACGAAAAATTGGAATTTCCGTATTGTTTGCGATTGATTTTATTTAACTCAAAATCACCAACATTTGACTGCGATCTTTGAGAATTCCCGTAGCAAATTCAGTTACTTTTTTTTTTTTTTTTTAGTTCTCTCCACACCATGAGGCGCACAAGGGCGCAACTTCTGAATAGTTGCAGTTTCAGTAATAACTTTTTTCTGGGAACAGGTGATTGGCCTGTAGCCCAACCCCCAACCTGGAGGACCAGTTGTATTGGGGTTTCCCTTCCCTCAGACGATTGCTGTGCCATGCACGCTCACGAACTCCAACTGCCCGGGTGCAGTTTAACCTCAAGCCCAGGACTCGAGTTTACAGCACCTGGTAATCCCAGGCGGTCTCCCAACCAAGTACTAACCAGGCCCGACACTGGTTCGCTTCTGAGATCGGAAGAGATCGGGCGTGCGCAGTGTGGTATGGCGGTAAGCCTGTCAGCTGCTTTTGGTTGCACAGTCACAACAAACCCTCACAAGATCCTGGTGGCATCACAATTTTTAGGAATTCCCACAGGAAAAAGAAAACCTTCAAATCACTGCAATTTTAAACCCCACCACGCTACGGTATTTTGGGTTATTGATCTCCCCCATAAATTTCACTTTTACACCACTGTAGTAAATACAAATCGCGCTTTGAGGCCCCCTAATGGACAGTGTACATGTGTATTTGTTGATAAGCTGAAGGATATGGAACCGGCAAAGACAGGCAGAGGCCAAAGAAGCTTGTAGATTGACAAGGTAGAGTAATGTCACAAGATTTTACACCAATATGACTCTGCATAGTATTATTTATTGTGACATTGGAGATGAGATGAAAAGAATAACACAAAAAAATAACGACACATTTTTATTGAAGTGTTTGAATGTGGAGTATGTGTAATCTAATAAAATATTGTTGGCGACATGCTTAATATTTTTTATTATTTTATTACATGCTAGCTGAGTTCAAGGTTGCAAACTTTCAAGGCTTATTGGCGTGAGATTGACGATGACTGATCAAACTTTTTGACGTGAGATTCATTTATTTGGATGCTAGCCTGAGACAGGACAGGTCAATGACTTTGGGCATCTGGGAATCTCTGGGAGGGAGGAATTTCACCAATAAGGTTACAGCCTATGTCGCATTCTTTCATAAATAACATTGGCAGGGATGTTTATGATGAAAAACGTTCCTAACACTCCCATATCAAGCAAGCGCAACACAAGACATAGCAAAACAGCTATTAGTGATTACTGACTAGTCCAACAGAAAGAAGGCCAGCTCAGCATCTGACCTGCATCCTTTTGTAACTTTTAGCTCTTGCTAACGAGTAAAAGCCAGTCCGAGACTGACTCTTTTTCTGTCTCTTGCTTGGTTACTCTCTCTTTTTCTCTTCCTCGCTTCTTCCTCGCTCGTTTCTTCATTGCATCTGCCATGATGTCCATACAGAGAATACTGTAGAATACTGTAGAATACTGTAGAATACTGTCTAGTTGTTGCATAAGGTGGTGCCATAAAGCATAACGTAGTTCTCGCGAGTGGTCTCGCGCCCTGTACCCCAAAGTTACATGGCGCATCAGGTGTGCTGTGGCAGTGACACAGGCGCCATTCTCCGAAGTCAGTGAACCACCAAAATGATTTTAAGCTGTTATATGAAGGTAAAATTGTTACATAATGTTACTTTAACAGCAATTTTTTTTAAAGTTCCAGCAGCAAGTTTAGTCAATTTTGGCTGAAACAATAACAACAAACCATTGTATCCTGGGGGGCCTGATTAAACTAACTCTTTAAAGGAAGAAGCACATAGCATAAACTCACTAGGTGTACATACCTTTTGAGATGCAGTGAGAGACTTGAATTCCACAGTTGCATTCAAATCCAGTATTTTTCAGAAATGTTCAAAGACAATGAGGCAGAAAGAGAACTGTTTTTCCACCACATTCATATAGATCTGAAACGAAAGAAAAACAGCTGAACCTGTGGGGCTTATGTTGTTCATTTCAATGTTCAATGTTTTTTCACCCGTTCGCTTCTTTTCAATTATTTCTAGAGTGTTCCGAGATGCATTCTTAATGCAAAAAAAAAAAAAAAACTAAGCACGGCAAAAACATCCAGCTAGAGTTGCTTAACGAACCCTACAAGGAATACAACTGAATCCATAAAACATGTCTCACACATAAAATCTGCAATAGGAAGGCAAAATAGATCAAAGGAGCTTAACTACTTACCTGAGACTGTAAAGTTAAATGAGAGAGTTTCCCAGAGCCCTTAAGCTTTCATTTGTGGCTCTTCAAAGCCAACCATGAAAATGGGTGTGAAATATTTCATTTAATATCACATATTATGCACTTTGACAGATAATCGATGAATGTCAAATACTGCCTGTCTTGGGATGTCGAGGAATGCCAAGCCGCAACTTTTTTGCAGATAATGGTCTGAAATTACTGACAACTCTGCCTGTCTGAAGCGCCCCTCTGACAATGCCATAATGACCCCCTCAGTCAGATGTTGGAGGTGTTCACACACAAAGGCCACTTTAGTACTAATTTAGTTTCGGTTTTGGATTACACTCCGAACTATTATTCTCTATACCTGACACCACAATTCTATGCATTCACAAGATTTAGTGGCACTTATGACCTAATTTTAAAACAATCTTGAATATAATTCATAAATAAAGATAATTCTGTGCATTTGTTGTGTAAGTACATACTAATATACATGACATACCCCAACACTAAATCCTAACAGATTCCCAATGACAATTTGACTGTTTTAATACATGAACTAACATGATATTTTAGTGGGACTTAATTAACTTACTGTCAATATAAACTGCAGACCTTGTATATCACAGTATACAAGTATAATAACACAGTCAGGTGATTGCTGTGTGTTCACACACCTTGCAAATACCCCACCCACCCCTAGTTTATTGGGCTAGTCTTCCATGTCCAATTATGGAACGAGGTGAACTCGCTTGTTTCTGCGCATTTTCCTAACCTTAATGAGAACACGCTAAATTAATGTCATACAGTGAAGCACAAAATGATTTACACACACACACACACACACACACACACACACACACACACACACACACACACACACACACACACACTTAGTGGGCCTGTGAAAAGAACTGCAACCTTATAAATTTAAAAGAGAGGGGAGGCCTTGATTTAAGAAGCCTGTGGCTTAGCGCCGGGACGAACACAATATTTACCATCAACTATTTTTACTGACAAGCTCCAATGACTGGACATATTTGAGCACTTACAGTAACTCTCAAAGTAGACGTTGCGCTGAGTGGTCAAATGAAGTGTGATGCTATCAGCTTACACAGCATAAAATGCCCCCCAACACTATTTGTCAGGGCTTGTGTCCAGTTCTTGAGGGGGAGGCAAATAAATTGAAAAAGCTGAAGATATGTCAGTGTTAAATAATGTGTCCCTGCCTTCTGACAACAGTGCTGCTTTGGACGAAGTACAAACATCAGCAAGGTGGCTTTGCCTGCTTATTTGTAGACATTCTGTGTGTGGTGTGGAAACGGAATAAAAAAGAATAAAAATGGAGTCACAAAATGCTGGCCTATGCAAAGAAACCGTATATCTGTCATTATAAGAAATAGAGAAGAAAGTGGGAGGCTGGCTGGCTGTGGACTTTTTTGAGCCAGTACAAAGGAGAAATGAAGAAAAATATAGCTGAGAGAGAGAAAGACTGAAAGAAAGAAAAAAGAGGAAGAAAGAGAAAAGAGAGAAACAGAGAGAGAGAGAGAGAGAGAGAGAGAGACCTAGGTAATTCAAAGACTCTCCACTCATTCTTATTCAGCGCATTGCTTTACTTTTTTATGGCCACATTCACACTCCATCACAAACAGCGAAAGGGAAGAATTCCGCTCCTCTTGTGAATTATGAGCAAGACCCTTCAGCTTGCCCCCAGCAACCCCCCCCCCCCCCCCACACTCACACACACTCTCACTCACACACCCACACACCCTTCAACACCCCCCCCCCCCCCCCCCTCTTCCCTAACCCCATTCAATCATTTGGCTCACACGGAGTCCCAGGGAGGGCCCCTTATGCAGGAGTCCCAGTCTGATGCCTCCATACCCCCACATCCATCATCAAAAACCAGCCCCAACAATGCAAGCCAAGGAGGCCCAACAGACACCCTCACGATGGGAAAAACAAATGGGGTCTGAATGGTAATTGTTGGGGCTCCCTCTCTCTCTTTTCTTTTGACTGAAAGAGAGGAGCTGTGCGGATGCCAGGCCGACTGGCTTGTGGTGTCAGTTTTGTGAATAATTAATGACAAGGCTGTTTACAACCAAAGGGCTGGGGCCAATTGAACCCCAGCGTCTTGCACACACAGAACAACACACGACACTTTGTCCGCCATTTGGACGCCCAGACACACATTTGCTAACATGCAACCAAAGTTATGTTTGTGGGCGTTCATCCCCCTCCCCCCCAAACCCCAACACACACACACACTGCAGAGAAAGCCCAAACTGACAAATATCACAATCTCAGATACACCAGGCCCTCTGCTCACTGCACTCACTTACAATAAAGTCCCCTTTAAATCAGAGGAATAAAGCAGCCATTTTCTTGTATTGTTTTATTCCAAGGGCAATATTGAGCGATGACTAGCTGGCAAAACACAATGACGAGACAATGAATGCAAGGAGACTGGATCTGAGCATATGCTTGACTGCATACCATAAGACAAAGACTCTTCTAAATGACTCTAAATTCCCTAGAAACAGGGAAACAAATACTAAACGTGCATCAGAAACACAATGAATTCTTCAGACTCAGGTTTCACTTCAGCATTTTCTTCATAATTTGTTTCGGGGCGCAATCTTTTGTCGTTGTTGAAGAGGCCCTCTTTGGGTATACGAGCACCATGTTTTGTTCCATAATTTGTGAATACTCCTCGGATCTGACTGGTTGCGCAAGACTCCCATGTCACCACAGGTTTCGATCGCTGAGCTCTAATTCAAAACAAATGCTGTCAACAAAAGTTCATTCAAATCTGAGTCCATCCCTCCCAGCGCACCCTCTGACTGACTGACTGACACCCGGCCGCAGAGGTCAAATGTAATAAATCATAGACACAACAAGGCCAGCACTTCCAGACTCACATGCAGAAATGGCCTCTATGTTTTATCCGGTGCAAATGTTCACGGTTCTCAGTTTGCTCATGTACGACCACAGCTGACATTTATGAACCTCATTGACATGCGTTTCATACACCACAGTGTTCCAGAACAGTCTTTGTTTCAGTCCTTGTTCTCAACATCCTCCTCTTCGCCTCTCCTCTGACCAGAAGTATCAAAGAAAGATGTTTTTTCACATTACTAAGAAGTTTAAAAACTGTTTAAAAAAACCTTCAAAATCACTTGAACATTTTAAAGATAAATGTTTATTATTACCGATATGCATCTCTCTCATTTGGGTGATCATACGAGCGCCAATACTTTCTTGTTGCTGTCAAAACACCTGCAAGCTCTCAGTCTTAGTTTGGGTGACACGGGGGGCATGATTGCCTTGCCCACTGTGGGCACGGTCACCCTAATTGTCCGCAGTAGCTGGACCACACTGCTCTGTGCCTCTCGCTGGCAATGGCTGCCCACACCAGTAATGATGTGACCACTGTGGCCCCTGACTGTGCTGTGCACCGCATGGCCCCGCCTGAGGATGGATAATAACCAAACACTGAGCAACAACTGAACTTTAACTCAAAACTGCCTCGGTCACTGTCACCGCTGGAGCGGGTTGGCAGCTTATTAGATGGATGGATGGATGGAGATACACTGGGTCAGATGAATGAAGAGAGAGAAATGGAGAGAGAGAGAGAGAGAGAGAGAGAGATGTTAAGACAGACAGAGAGGGAGAGAGAAAGAAAGATAAAAAGAAAGAGTAAGAAAAGTAAGAATTAGAGAGAGAAATACAAACAAAATCTAACCTTTTGGTCTTTTGGTCAGCTGTCTGACAACTAAAACTTTGTGTTTCTTACAATGCTTGGTGACCTGAACACGGCGTGACATGACTCACTTGTGCTCTCCTAGGCACTGAAACAGAATTGAGTCTTTGAATATGAGCCCCTGAACTCTTTGTACTCGCTCGTCAAGGATATCACTTCAGATGACACCCATACGGACAATACTGAGAATGGGCAAATGTCATCACCCTGGGCGAAGCTAAATGCCAACAGAACATGGGCCTCACATGGCCAAGACCCGAAGACTGAGGGCATTACCCTTCCAGTGCCCTACCCTTGGGCAGAAAACAACCCCCATTTATAACGTTACTATACTTGAGGCATTTTGTTCAAGGTACTGCCACTTACAAGAACTTATGACTCAGTCTATAACTTTCCCTTTTCCTCTATCCACTTTTCTTCTTTTTGGGCAAAGAAGGGAAAAACTTTAATATGTATTTTGGGTGTGCAATGGATTTAGAAGCCATTAAGTATGGAGACATCTTCCATATGGAGGCTCCGGACACTATAAAAGGTTTATGGGGGAAAAAAACTAGACTCTCACAGCTGGCAAGCCAACGTGTTCATGGTACAGCTCTTTTTCTCTCCCTACCCCTGAGATGTTTTCTCTCCCTGTTCACACATGTTCCTATCCTGTATACCTAAATACAAACCTACACACTAGCTACATAACCTAAAATCCATTTAATCCACTTATTTGTAACTTTTGCCCTTGTAATAATCCCCAAAGTAGCCATGTCTGGCATTGCAGGTATAATGATAGTTATTTTTAACAGATAGATAAATAGTTGGCAATTTTTATTAATAAAATTTCAGACCTTTCAGACAGTATCTACCATTAGCCAATGATGTGACCCCAGCGCCTATGAGCATGGTGATTCAGGGAGCTAACCGTCTTTAGCTCTCATAAAAACCCCATTCATTTCTAAAGTGTTATCCTTAAACTCCAGGTGAAGGCCTCAGGTCCAGGGCAGGGATGGACCCATTCCAATTTCTCAAAAACTGAAGCATTCAGCTCCTGCCTGGCTTAATGGAAAGCGTCAAAAAAAGAGTCTGCTTATGTGGAGGTGTTTAAAAATAGGGTGCTGGCCAAGAATGTTATTCCTCTGTTGCAGGCTATGGGCCACAGTCACCTCCAGTAAGGTCTGCCTCTGCTTCTGCTGAGACTGGTGTGAAAGAGTCAAATGAAGGCTTTCTAATGTTGCTTGCATTCACCTTATAGGAGAGAGAATTGACAAGGACAAAAAAGTGAAACCCGCTGGACCTTAATAAGAGAGTTGAGAAGAGAAGTAGAAATGTGTGCAAACATAATTGGGGACATGGATTGCCAGTGACAGTTGCAATAATCTCCATAACATGTCAAGAGACCCAAAAAGTATTTTTCAGTCTAAATAAATGTTACGGTGTGTGTATGTGTGTGTGTGAGTGTTTTAATTAATGTTTTACATCATTCCATTAATAAATGTATTCATTCTGATTAAACTGAATGAGAAACAAACAATATACATAAAAATACATTCCTACACACAAAATCCTTGCTTTTGCATCTGTAGTATTTTAACATGTAAATACTCTTACTCATACTTCACACTCTTTGCCAAAGTCCAGTCTGTGAGTCTGTCTGTCTGTCCCAGATGAGTCCACTCAGGAGGTCTGTAGAAGTTGTGAAAGTTAATCCCCTGTACCGTGACCTTCCCCTCCCTCCCTCTTGTCTTCACATCCGTTCCCCCCTCCACGAAATATCAAAATCCAATTACACACCCATCGAGAGACCCATTAGCTGGATTAATATGCATTGGGAGAGTATTAAGACCCCCTGTGACCAAAAGCCTGCGGTTGGACCACGGAGGAACGTGTGGTTATTACCGAGCTCACGCTCCATATAGTAATACATGAACAAGCTGGATTTAAGAGCAGGCTCATTTAAAATCATTAAAGTCATATTCCAACTACTAGGGCTCAGGTTCACACTGCACTAAGTAAAGAATCACCACTTAAGATGGTGCTTGGGGTGAGGAATCTATGGATCCAGTCTAGGTAATAAGATGCAAAGAAGGCGAGACCTTTTGCGTCAGTTTGATTTTCTCAGAGGCATCTCGTTAAAAATAAATGACAAAAAGAACTTTCTTGAAGATATACGTTCATATTTCAGATATACTTTTCTCATCAATATTCTTCGCAAAGTTTAAAAGCCCCCAGCTGCAGTATTGGTGGATATATATATATATAAAAAAAAAATTCTCTGAGCTGTTAAATATGCAAAGCAAAGCTTTTCCAACCAAAGTGTCACGTGACGAGCATGGAGTATGCAGAAACATGATGGAAGATGATTAGTGTTTTAATATTAAACCCAGACCTGCGAGAAGCTAACGGTGGAGGCACAGAATGCAGATAAGATCTGAGAAGCCTGTCACTGTGTTTCAGCGTCGCCTGGGCTTCATTTGCATAATTATACAACTAAATAATTACTTGGGAAGAAAAGAGGAAGAAGAAAAAAACTTGGCTTCCTAAACTTATTAGAATTTTTTGAGGCAGACTGCATTTTTTGTTTTCCAAACCTAATCTAATCTCCTCTCCGAAAGGTGATGCTGGAAGAACGGAATGTGTGTATGCATGTGTGTATGTGTGTGTGTTCTGGTTTGTCTAAAAGAGTCTTTTGTCTGGCACAGGAGATGCTAATCATGCTATTATTAAAACGGTTTGTGAAAGAAGAGGGAAAGTAGTCTGTCGTCTTTTTTCCTGATGGCAGAAATAACTGGGGGCAATACTCTACCAATCCAAGTCAAGTCACATTTATTTATTAAGCACATTTTAAAACAACAGCAGTTGTACCAAAGTGCGTTCTAGTCGAGGTAAAGTAGATGATAATGAATTTAGACAAGAAATTATATTATTAAGGGATTAAAAGGAAATAAACAACTACAAGAAATAACTTGAAACAAAGGAAAAAGGAGAAACAAGAAAAGACAAAGAAGACAGAAAACTCAATACTAAAAACATAATAAAAGAGCACAGAGTCAGCCCAATAAAAGCCCACGGAGCTCCCTGGTGCCCACCCTGCTCTGTCCTGTCCCTCTCCTGTGTGTCTGGTTCAGTCCTCCCACAGGTGACAGTGGCCAGGACCAGCTGTCTGCCCCAGGGAAAAACACCCATTAGCAGAAGTAGCCCAGTAGAGTGTAATCCTCTCTTCAGGCCGTTTACAGACGCTGACTGTTGAGCTGCCATAAGTGGACAGTGGTCATTATAGGCGGAGATTGTGGAAAATTTGTAATTTAATGTGCCATTTTCATATTTATTTCAACTTAAGCCCCCCCTAAGCCAGCAGCTTTATGAAGGGATAACAATGCCTCCAGTTATCCATTGTGTTGATGTGTGTGTGAATGTACTTGTGGAACAAATAGGGTGTGTGTCTGTGTTGTGTGTGTGTGTGTGTGTGTGTGTGAGAGTGTGTGTGTTTAAGTGTGTGTGAGAGAGAGTGTGTGTATGTGCGTGAGAAAGGGAGAGAGTGAGGGAATGCATGTGGGGGCATAATTGTAAGAATCTCAGGGACGGGGATTTGGCATGATTGGGTTCACTTAAGCTTTAATTCCAGGGGCTTTTCATGCTTTTCATTACCATTTCTTTAAAAACGCCACAATCTTAATGGCAACATAAATTATAAATTTACCTCTAAACCTTTCTGCCCTTTAGCTGAGCCTATCGCTCTACACCAGGTCTCTCTCTCCTTCACCAGCACAATGTCGCCTACTTTGGGCCCTATTAGAAAAGCACAATTAAAGGAGGCCAACCATTTGCAGTGAGGAGGTGCTGTGAATCGTTCAGGTTTCTGCTCATAATGTTTCTACCCATAATGTAATTGTATCGGTCTAGACAGCACACTCAGGCTACCGTAATTAGTGATAGACTCTGAGGCTTTCAGATTCCTGTAGACAGATGGCTCTTTGTGAAGCAGGATACTTTATCTTAAGACAGAAAAAAAAAAAAGTCATAATGGAGACAGCGATAGATTAAAATAGAGAGCGAGTGAGGAAAAATGATCAGGGAGAAGATTTCTGTGTGTGAGTGTGTGTCAGCGAGAGAGAGAGAGAGAGAGAGAGAGAGAGAGAGAAGAATGAGTGAGACTGAGCAAGAAAGAGAGAGAATAGGAGACAGAAAGAGAGAGGAGACAATGTAGGAGAGGGCTATTCTTACCAGAAACAAACCAGTTCAGCAATCTTCTAAATGTATGCAGCATAGACACGCCGCCTCGACTGGAACCTGAAGCACACCTCAGAGACAGCCAGGGACCTACCATGTTGTTTTCCTCTGGGAAGTTCCCATCCATCTCCACCATGTACATACAGTACAGCCCAATCCCAATGAAAGCTCCTGAGTCCCAGCTGCCATAGAGAGACATGGGTTGAATCCCACAAGAGCCCCGGCAACAACAAAAAAAAAGTTTCCACTGTAAGATTGCATGAAGTTAATTTGAAGACAAACAGCACTGGTTTGCGACTAAAGATGTATGGGCTACTTAGAGCTTGTTTTGATGTGTACCCGGGAGTGTCTAATGTTTAAGAATTACAGGCCTCACCTTCACTGTCTTCACTAATGGCAGAATTTAGTGAGCCCCCGACCATAACCAGCAGCATCCATCTCCATTTCACTTCAGCAAGTAGCTTTGTCGGTCAATAACAGCTGGTGATTTTACACAGTCAAAGACTGTACACACGTACACACACACACACACACACACACACACACACACACACACACACGTTCTCCCCTGTTGTGCCTGGACTAATCAGAGCCATAAAACTGAGTTACGGCTTTGCACAAAAATGAATGGCCCACTTAAGTATGAAATATAAGGATGTGATTCATAATTGGACAGAGAAAACAACAGAACACAAAGCAAAACGTCAAAGATCTGCTCAGTGGGGAAACACACCAATCAAAGCAGCGGTCAGACTAACTCTGGGCTGGAGACGCTTGCATAGAGTTATAATTCTCAGTGCTAGGAAATGAGAAGCATTATTGGTTTTTGCATGAAAACCCCATGAATCCCTGAGTCATACCCTAATCCCTATATTGAAATTGCTCTGAATCCTGGGTTGGTGCAATCAATGGCACTACACAATCCCACTATATTATCTGTCATGATGCAACACAAGTAAAAAAAAATAAACAAATCAAATGACTGCACAAAATGTAGCTTACCAAAGACAACCACATGAGAGGTCTGAAAAGTAAAGCCCTAATTTGAGGGGAATTTTCACTGTTTAACCATAAATGCTGCAGTATTACAATGGGAGACTGTGGTGGCTTTGTGTTTCATTGGTGGAGAGGCCGTGGGTGCAGATCAGTGGTTCATGAAGCCTTTGAGAGGCTTTGACTGTCTGACTCGACTGTTGGCAGCCTGACCTTGACTGCAGGTCTACGCCATGGAGCTACTCGTCTTCATTATGCGGCTCACCCGTTTCAACATTTCAAACACAAATGATAGACAGACAATGTCTGCACAGAGAGGCCTGTGCCTGGCCTGTTCTGCTCTCATGCATGGGAACGTTGCTTGTGAGGGGGAACAATCTTGAGCACTAGAGTAAGATCTGCTAAATACAGCTCACACTTTCTGTTCACAGGCTAGACCCACTAGGTTTAGTGAAATTAGCTACGTAGGTAGTGCAAGCACTTGCTTCTACACGTTTCTTCAAGTTCCAATAACTTTATTTAAAGAATTGTCCAGAAGCAGAACTACTACTTGAGATGCGCTACCAAATGTGTGATTGTACCAGAGCATGGTCGAATATTAAGTCAGCAGCTGGTCCAATAGTCAATGCCAGCAATTATTTGCACAGGTATATGCACAAATTAGGCTCCTCTAAAATAGGCTATTTATCTGCGTCCACACACAAATGCAGATAAATAGCCCATTTAGAAATAAGAGCACAAAGCAATTCTTCAACAATTAGCAACTGCTCTGACTTGCCCAGTTGCCTAATGAGCTGTTTCACAGACTGCCAAGAGTAACTCTTACCCTCACCTCGCCCACGCTCGCACCAGAGAGGAGAGTTGGGTGGAGAGAGTTCGTAAGAGTTGGTTACCCTACAGGCAGGAGATTGGCTTCACGCTATGCTGGGCTCTCTGAAAGAGGGCAAAGCCCCTTCATCAGACACCGACCGCAGCTCTGGGTGGTCGGACCCACACTGCTATCAAAGCCGCTGCCAATTAAATTGGGATGATCAATGATGACCTTCCATTCAATCACGGGGAGACCAGCCGGGCGGAAGGAAAGAAAAAAAAAAAGAAAAAAGCTGACATGGGATTTGCCATTCATTGTACTTAAGCAGCAAGCTAAATCTGAAGCACTTTTCCAGTGGCTGTATCTGGCCAAATGTCAGTGCAATTATCGGACAGGTGGTCAGGGGGTGAGAGGAAATGCCAACCTGCCAATGTGCAGGAATGGGAGCTCACAACCTTTCAACACAATGAAAGCCCAAGAGAGAGACAGAGAGAGAGAAAGAGAGAGAGAACTACAACAATTCATGAGGCATTTATTCATAATTAACGAAGTTCCCCCTTCTGTTATTTGACCTTGGTTTTGGGATGGTTTGAAAAAAAAAGAAATACATTTTTCATCCCAGCTAATCCTCTCTGAGGTCAGAATTAATATTTCACATTTTCTTGCTCTCGCCCACAGCCCACATTTACATTTATTCTTCTGGCTTAAGCTTTTATCCACTATGACTTACAACTCAGGGCATGTGCAATGCTAATGTAGGCAGAACAGTGGCTGAGCATAAGTGCCAGACACTCTCCTGTAATATGGGAACTATAACCAGGTCCATAGCAGACATTGGCTGTATAGTGTAGGTATAAAAACAGCTAGGAATCCAAATGAACAGTCAGGTCCAGTGAATAGTTACATTGGCTGTCAGATGCACAGTCACGGCTTACAGATGAAATGCTTTAACTGGAGACGAAGTGAAGGGTAAAGAGGAGAAGGCCAGGGGATGAGAGTGTGTTGACAGACAGCATGGGGAGATTTATCAGATGAAGAGTCAAATCAGTGGGAGCCTAGGACAGACACAGAGACAGAGACAGAGGAGCCATTTGTCAGGTGAAGAGCAGACTCAGACTCGGGCTGATGACATGGTGCCAGGGTCCCTGAGAGATGTTGGAGCAGTTCAAGTTGAAAAAGAGTGAAAAAAAGGGGCTCCCTTTACAGAGGAGTACCAAACGCTTCACCAGAGATTGGATCGCTACAGAAACACACAGAGCCCATGGGCCCGGGGTTGACTGAAGGAGAGTCACACTTTGAACTCAGGCAGCGGGGGGGGGGAGGATGTGGGACATCAAACGGTCCAGGACTACAGTCCACTGACACGGGAGAGGCCCCGGGAGCTCGGCAGGGAACCTTGGGAATGCGTTCCACTCAAATCCCCATGTTGTGTTTCCTTTCGTGTTTCCTCCCAGGCAACACTGGATTTTCCATTTGGAGACAACACAGAGAAAGAGGTGATAGAGGAGAGGAGAGGAGAGGGAAGAAAAAGAGGGAGAGAGAGGCTGACAGACAGAGGAGGAGAGAGGGGGAATGGAGGAAAAGAGTAAGATGGGATGAAATCCACTGGACTCGGGGCTGTTGGCTGTGAGCTGAGGCGCGGTGTTGCGCAAGACCTCGCTGGAGCACTAGAAACACCAGAGGGACTGCGCCTGGAAAGGGGACGGTTCACACGCGAGCGTTCCCTGGCTATGTGGGATGATGGAACATGTTCAACATCTCCATTACTCGAGAACACACACACACTCTCTCTCTCTCTCTCTCAAACACACACACACACACACACACAGAAAGTCTCCTGCCCACACGAAAACTCATAGACCCCCGCTTCCTTTCCTCACCATCTGACACGATATTGTGTGTCTTAACAGAAGAAGAGAAGACGGAGAGGGAGTTGGCTTTGAATTTCTCACTTCCTCCTTTTGAAAGCTCATCAGCTTGTCTCCCAGTTCCACCGATGCAATAATGCACTCTCCATAAACTCAGAGTGTTCTCCCAGGCATTGCAAGGAGGCGGCCAAAAGCAACAGCCAGCCTTGTTTTGCTTGGCACCGGCCGTGGACACCAAAGAGACGTATGACCAGGGGGGAGTCGCACTCAACTGAGGTTCTGGATGAATAAAACAGACTGAGATCCAGGCTCTCTGTTCTTTGCACCAGCGGCCACCCCCAAAAAATGTCTACTCATCATGGGGTTCTGGAGAGCGCTACGGAGACGTGGTTCAGGTCGAGCCCAGAGTGCACACTCAGTGGTCCGGAGAGGGGGGGCAGTGGCATTGTGGGAATGTTTGTGTAAAGCTTAGCTGAAGTGTGGTCATGGGAGAGTATGGCCGCCCAACGTTGTCTGGATTCGGAAAAACAAACGATTCGTCAAGAATGTCACTGAGAGATACCCAGCAGTAAAGTTTGCACACATACACACTTGACAGAGACAGGCATAAAGACATGCGCACCAGGGCATGAACACACACACACATACACAATCACGAAGAAAAACAGATTCCATATAATTTTTGGCACTTGGAGGAATCCAGTGTTGACACACATGAACACAGATAACTTGGTATGTAAGGGAGACATCCCGAAAACCTTCAGACATCTGTTTGGGTAAGGTTCACTGAAGCCTCCACTCTTTCTCTCTCTCTCTCTCTCTCTCTCCCTGTGGTGTGTATATTATTCTATTCTATGATGGACGTGTTTGCTCATATGGTCTTGGCTACCAGTACCTCCTCTTACGTGTTATGTGAGGCACCAGGAATGTTCTCCCTGAGGAGTCCCCACCCCAGCCCAGAGCCCTCCTCTGCTGGGCCCAGTGTGAGCAGACGCTAACATGGAAGTCTGTTAGCAAACGCTTCTATCCCAGCAGCACTCAGTATGGGTAGAAAATCTACGTCTTTACAGAGATTGAGGTCCTGACTAGTAATCAGGTGATCTGTTGGCAATGATGTGTTATACCAGGGAAGCCACAGGGTCATAATGACCATGTAGATGCCTGTAGCAGGGTACATAGCTAACGCCTGTATCATGGTACATAGCTAACACCTGTATCATGGTACATAGCTAACACCTGTAGCAGGTTACATAGCTAACGCCTGTAGCTAGGGTGACCAGATTTGAGTTTGTGAAAAAGAGGACACTTTGTCCCGGGACCCCGCCCCCTCCCCCGCAACGGAGTTTTTGGACATCTTTTTCACATGCATATGACCCCGCCCCCTCCCCCGCCACAAAGTTTTGACATCTTTTCCACATGCAGATGTCATGTACTATTGTAAACAGGGCTGTAGTGGTCAAATTAGAGGTGGGTAAACTATTGAATTTTGTGATCAGACAGACCTCGACGCGAAGCAACGCAACGCGAAGCAACGCAACACAAAGCGTCGCGACTCTGTAAGGCTGTCCTGGCTATATTCCATTATGCTATCAGTTAAAGTCATATTAAATCAATGACAGTGAATACATGTGTTTGTAGTTTATTCAATTTCAAGAAAACAGTCAAGAAAAGCATGTGTAGGCCTCACAACAATGAAGGGGGTGGAGGGGGAGACAAAAGAAAGGACCTCTATAGGACCTAAAAAAAAATGTAAGGCCTCTGGAAACAGGCCCTGGGTGTTACAGCTGAAAAGTATAATATAAAAAGAAATCATGCTGCAATTAAACACTTCCCCTGTTATTTAACCATTGGAGAAACCTCCAATGTCAACTCAACACAACAACACAATTGCTATATTAAGACGTACGGGCAGGGGAGGCTGTGCCTCATCTCAGATTGCGCAATCCCTCACAAACTGGGTTGAGCGCATGCGTAGAACCTTCTTAGTATTGCTGATCTGACAAAAAAAAAAATTCACGGAGGGGAGGCAAACAGTACCTCTGCCTCACCGGTTGGGTTTATGCTTGTTTTGCTGTTTCTTTTCTGCTACACTTATATTTGACCTTTGCCGCGAAAATGGAAGATTCTATAGCTAAGCTAAGACATTTCACTTAGCTATGCTCTGGTTTGCAAAGAATCTGTCTACAATTTTCAATGAATTAGCCTAATCTACAGCGATATGCATGAGGATAATTACTCATGCATCTTCAATTGCTGAAATAATTGGCGTTTTATTAGGCCTATTTAGATGGCACCGGGAAGGCTGGCTTGTTACCTCCATCATCGTATTTGCAAGCACGTTATTATTAGAGTTTGTCCGTCTTAATGCGATATTGTCCAAACCAAAACAACGTTTAAAAACGTGAATTGATCTTCTTCAGTCTTACTTTGTACTTGAGGCCTTTTGCGGGCATCTGTGGGAGTGGGAGCACTGATGGTCTCTTAAAAAATCGCCTGATATCCATAGCTAATTAATCCATTCCGAACAGGTAGGAAGGCAGGCTAATCCACAACGTGTATGTGTTTACATACTTCCTGATTGGTGTCGCTGCCGCAGCCAAGGCACCGATTGGAGGGTCACAGACCATAATACAGCGCAGATGAAAATGATTCAGACTACAGCGTTTATATGTGCAACAATTTGAAATGTAGGTGTTTTAAAATGACACCAAATTTATTTCTGATTATTCCAACAGCAGAATACAAGGCCCAGGGAACTTTGAGGTGCGTAAACGGCACTTACAGGTGCGTAAACGATATTTAGAGTTGCGTAAACGCTATTTCCAAAATTCCAGAGGTGCGTAAACGGCGTTTACCCTCTGATGGAGATAATTTGCATGAATCATGTGCTTATGAAATGGCTTTTCTCTGTATGTGTGTAACTTAGAATATTAGGTGCCACTTAGTCTGCATATGTACAAGAGCATGTTTAGACCAGAAGTGATAATCAATCAATCAATCAATCAATTCAATTTTATATAGCGCTTCTCTATATACCCGAAGTCGCTTTACAGAGTCCAGAGTCCAGTAGTCATACACACACAGTCATACCGGTGGTGGTAAGCTACCTCAGTAGCCACAGCTGCCCTGGGGCAGACTGACAGAAGCGTGGCTGCCAATCAGCGCCAACGGCCCCTCCGACCACCACCAACATTCATTCACACAATGCAATGCATGTCTTTATGATGGTGGGGGAAACCGGAGTACCCGGAGTAAACCCACGCAGGCACGGGGAGAACATGCAAACTCCACACAGAAAGGACATGGAACGACCTGGAAGGACCGGGATGCGAACCCAGGGCCTTCTTGCTGTGAGGCGACAGTGCTAACCACTGAGCCACCGTGCTGCCCACTGATAAGAAGGTTCGAACTGTGCTTCTTCCGACCTTGCAAAACTTCCATCCTTGCCTTGGACGTCAGAAATCCACCACGTGGTTATCTCTGTTGAACGCTAAACTTCTGTCTATATAAACCTTGTGCGATGTGTTTATCATGGCTTCACTGTCAGCCTTGTGCTGGGAGTGAGCCCGATTGCAATTGTTGTTTGTCTAATAAATGTACTTATATGCAGCTCCGGAGTCCTGAGGTAACTAGGGTGAATTTTCACCTATCACCCTCCACTAAAGCCCTGATTGTAAACGATGCAACTAGTGGAGGCGGCAAGGTGCTCAGTGTTGCCAGATTGGAAATGGCGTAATGTATGAAAGGGTCAAAATGATCGTATTTGGAGGATAATTATCATATCCGGCAACACTGGGAAGGCGGTCGACCAATGACAGTTCGCGCTACAGTCAGAGCTCGCGCAAGAAGGTGGAACGTAAGGGAGATACCCTTTCCAAAACTTGTAAGGATGTATTAACTAGTCTGTGAAAGACCCAGACAAACACAAATATACGACGAGGCAAAACCCTGGACGATTTTGGAATCCCTGCCGGACGCATTTTTTAGGTCTCGAAAAGAGGACATGTCCGGGTAAAAGAGGACGTCTGGTCACCCTACTGCAGGGCTCTCAAGTTTTGAAGACAGGCAAGAGTGACATATCCCCGCCCCCGGCCTGCCCCCATTCCGCAGTCACTGGCAAGCAAAAGTGTTTGACTGTGCTGGTTGACTTCAGTGTCTGCTGTTTGGCCTGATGCCCCTTACTGCCTATGTGCCTTGTCACATCCCGCACACCTTGATGGGCACAGGAGTTCTCTTGGCGGCAGATAGAGCACCAGTAATATGAGCTGGTGCTTTCTACAGTAATAAATGGCCATTTAGAGGTCCATTCACTATTAAAATAGGTCTTGTAGGTGGCTGCTCCTTGGACTTTTCTCCCTTTTGTTCTAGCCATCTCCTCCACTGTTTCTTCCACCATCTCTTCCACCGTCTCCTCCTCTTCCACCTGCACTGTCTCTTCCTCTTCCACCTGTACTGTCTCTTCCTCTTCCATCATCTCCTCCTCTAATGTGTTTACGACCTTCTCTGGGCCTAATCTGGCCTTTTTAGGGGGCTTTCCTCTTTGGGCGTAGGACAGGATGCTCATTTGTTTTTTACCTGACATCTTTGAAAGACAGATGCAATGATTAATGCATCCATGGCCAGGATATTTATAACATGCTAGTATGCCTAATGTAGGGTGAC
This sequence comes from Clupea harengus, assembly GCF_900700415.2. Taxonomy (NCBI): domain Eukaryota; kingdom Metazoa; phylum Chordata; class Actinopteri; order Clupeiformes; family Clupeidae; genus Clupea; species Clupea harengus. The sequence goes on along the minus strand of NC_045155.1, from coordinate 17,594,094 downwards.
CAGATTTGAGTTTGGGAAAAAGAGGACACTTCGTTGCGGGACCCCGCCCCCTGACTGAGTTTTTGGAAAAAAAATTCACATGCAGATGACCCCGCCCCCTCCCCCGCGACGAATTTTTGACATCTTTTTCACATGCAGGTGTAAAAGAGGATGTCTGGTCACCCTACCTAATGAGCTCGCGATTCACAACTTCACCAGGCGAAGAAGCCTCGGTATCTGAATAGAATGTTCAAGCAAACACATTTACAAAAAATAATGCCCATAACATCATTGAATATTAAGGGCTGCCTAATATTCGTTCGAATTATAGGCTATATATATTTTTAATAGGCCTACTCGAATTTATTGTAGCCTATTAACGAAGTTCGGAGTCAAAGCTATAGTGAAAAGGCAGGCTCTAGCCTAAAACTGTGTTAGCTACAAACACTCATTAAAAACTGATGCTAATTATCTGGGAAATATTCTCTAACTGCAGTCAAGTTGTCATTGCTTGTGTCAAACCATTGTGAATTTGTTGTAACATTAAAACAGGAGACGACTTATCCTTTGTAGAAGACTGATGCCCGGAGATCCAGTGATCAATCGTGCGCAATTCCAGGATGCTTTATTTTCATTGGTTGCTGGATTAAATCTTACCCAGATACAACAGATACAAAAGATACGTTTTTTTTCTGATTGGCTATTGTGTGGCTCATTTCTTTTTTTTGATTGGCTGATAAGTGGCACCTCACGGCAGAACTCCAGGGGATTCGGGGAGACGTGCTTGATTCCTCCATGGTGAGGGCAGCGCGGCCAGGTCATGTTTGCGCGCTGCGGCACATTAAATACCCTAGAGTTTTTTTTCAGCGTGAGAAATACGATGTGTGGCGGGAGTGCGTGACTGAAGACCGAAATGAGTGACTGTCACGCTCAATGCGTGACACTTGAGAGCCCTGAGCAGGGTACATAGCTAACGCCTGAAGCAGGGTACATAGCTAACGCCTGTAGCAGGGTACATAGCTAACGCCTGTAGCAGGGTACATAGCTAACGCCGGTAGCCATAGGCGGAGATCCCGGGGGGGACGTGTCCCCCCCTACCATAAAGTTGTCCCCCCCCCCCAACAATCATTGAAAACTAAAAAAAAATTATTTTATTTTTTTTAAATAAAAATACGACGACACAAGCGGTGCTAATTATAGACGTAAACAAATGTGTTTTTTAAGTGTTGAAAAATCATGTTCCCCCTATTCCTCAAAGTGGTTTGGTTCACATGCTGTTTCCAACGGGCAGGGCTACCGGCAGCTCCGTGTTTCAGTTAATCAGCCCAGTAGCCTACACGGTCAGATTGTCAGACTGTTTCCTCCTCTGTCCCCTGTCGCTGCCGCTATGATACACGATATGTAAAGAGATTTACCTCATTCTCGAACGCAGTAAGAACATGTAAAGAAGAAGTTTTTTTTCTAAACTCCATTTACGAAGTTCCAATCGATATGCACAAGTATAGACCTAATCAGAATGTTTGTAAACAAAGGTTGCCAAGGTACTTCCGGGTGGCTAACTGTCATCCTGTCAACAGTTGTTAGTATAGTATCATAGCATAGTAGTTTATAGTTGTTCTGCCTCTAGGCATTTAATTTGAATTGTCGAATTTGTAAAAATTTCAGTTTCATCCAGACTTTGATTTTGACGTTGTAATTTTGAGCCGTGCAGGAAGTAGGCAGGTAAAATTGTTCAGAATAATGTAGAAACTGCAGGCTGACGGTCATTACACCGGAGAGATTCCTTATTACAGGTTGATTCCCCAGCAGAGGCATCGCTGTATCTTGTTATAACTAAGTTAATTTCATTGTTTAAAAACGTAGTTATAATGCTAAAAAAGGCAATGTTAAAACGTGGATGCTATTAGGAAATGTTAACAGTTAGCTTAACATGTGCTTTCTTTACTTCATGGAACTAGGTGACTTGGCTAATTGCAACATTTAGCTTTTTGTGTTCTAGTTTACTCTTTCACCCTTTGATCACTTGAATTTATTGTCGTGGATTCAGTACAATTTGAAGAATAAATCTGCAAACAAGAATACAAGACATTCTTCATCTTTATGAATATAAGAGAGTTTAGCTCGCTGTCTAGTTGAAGTTATCACACCTCAACGAGGACAGTACAATAGTAGTTAATTTACGAATCGATTAACGTCATGCCGAAGACGTGTTGTGTTTGGGGTTGTAATACCAGATGTACCAAGGAATGTAAAGAATTAGGTTTAGGCTTTTTTTTCCGTTTTCCCACGGTAAAATCTAAATCGACCCAACAGAAAATCTGGATACAGAGACTAAGACAGGTGGATAACGCTAGCACAGATCCAGCCTTAGTACGTTTACCGGGCGGTCTCGTTGCATCTAACGGTACCAAACTGTGGACAGGCTGGCAACCAACCACTCATGACCGGATTTGCGGAAGACATTTCTCACAGGTCATTTATAAAACGTTTTTGTTGGGTTGCTGTTGGGTAGCATAATGGTAGCATAACGTTGGGTAGCATATCGTGCAAGCTTGCTAGCGTGAGAATGCTAGTCCCGTTGTTGTAAATAAACAAACCACACACAGTGGCGTGATCTGGCTTGGCTATGATACGGTAACTTAATCTTTTTTTATAATGCAGGTCGGCCAAACCCTGCTGATCACACTGATTTTGCCCAATCACAACACCTGGGACCTGAGTTAGCTAACTCCAGTCCAACCACATCTGCTAAGAGAGCACAAACCCTCAAAACTGCTCATCTACAATACAATTACAAAGTTTTCAATACTGTCAATAAGATAGATAGATATGTACTTTATTAATATCTGTATGGAAACATTCTTGTGTCCAGACAGATAGCTGGAAAGCTACAAAAAGTCCTGAAAATTGTTCATCGTTAAGTTGGATATTGTAGCGATCTCAGTCACTACGACTTTGATACAATAAACCATTACAATATGACCGTTACTCGCTAACAAATATCAACAGCAACGACATCGGGAACGTCTCTTTTTTCAGTTCACAAGATCATACTCATAAAACGTGTTGTTATCATATTCACAATTATGAATAAACGTGTTTGTAGCCTGGTTAAATTACATGGAAAATCCTGTTGGTTTGTTAAGGTTTACTATGGGCAGGGGCGACGTTAGCCACCCGGAAGTAAGTTATTTGTTGTTGTGACGTCACGTTGAATTGTCGTATACATAAGCTTATTAATGGATTGGCATGACAACGTGAACGTTTGCCGATAACACACGCATGCCGGTAATTATCACAGTTAAAATAGCTAGCTAGACAGTCTAGGACACTGTCCTGTCAGGGCAGGTTCATGCTAGTTAATAAACGTAGGTCTACATCTCAGTGCCTCTCCAGATTTGTTAAATTATCGGAAGTTAAATTAATGGCATCTTTTTCTGCGGTCCATCAACTATGCTGGTATTGTAATATGGAGTGACAGTGGCGTAGGAGGTAGAGTAGTCGTATTGTAATCGAAAGATTGCTAGTTCGATTCCCTGTTGAGCTGTTTTATAACTTATTTTGAGCATCAATTTCTCTTGAACTTTGGACATTATTTGTCTGTGAATAGATATTTCGTGTTAGTACATTTAATGCTGTTTAGATAATTCTAAAATGACTTCGAATTTCTGTTTGTAAATGTGATAAGAGAATTCGGTATTTAGCAGTTTATGCTAGCTCCCGTGAAAGCAATTTTTTCATGTCCCCCCCCCCCCCCCGGAATTACACTCTGAAATTTGACCATGTATTGTCCCCCCCTACAATGAAATGGGATCTCCGCCCCTGCCGGCAGCTCCGTGTTTCAGTCAATCAGCCCAGTACAGGGTCAGATTGTGAGATTGTTTCCTCCTCTCTCCCCTGTCATTGCCGCTATGATACACGATATGTAAAGAGATTGACCTCATTCTCGAACGCAGTTAAGAACATGTAAAGAAGATTTTTTTTCTAAACTCCATTTTCGAAGTTCCTGGGACAATTCTGGCAATCATGAAAGTTTTTTTCATCTGGGATTCGTTCTTAACTTTGAACAGAATTTAAGAACGCTAAATATCAGTCATAAATCAGCCAGATTGGATTGCTCCCATGTTCTTAAGGGCTGAATTTGTGAGAAATCGTTGGTGATTGCGTTCACATCAATTCTACATTCTATAGCATACAAATCAAATAGTGAGACACTGGCAGTCAGTCTGCTCTCTATATTTAGTTTGAAATATTGTATTGAGAAACATATGATTTAACAGTGAAATTGACAATTATATGTTTCCTTTTCAAAAACTGTAATTTCACAAAACTTTTCTGTTAGCCATTTCTGATATGCAGTAGCTATATAGATACTAAAGCTAGCTTCGTTTGTTGTTTCCATGGTAACAGGAGCTGTCTCAGAATAATTCGCTTTTCTGTTGGCTATTTCTGATATGCAGCACACGAAGGTACGAGAACGGAGGGCAAAGAAAACGTGCATGGTCTTGGTCATGCATATTTCAAATTGTGTATATGTACAAACATTTGTATATTTGAATGTGTGCATTTTACTGCTATAAAAAATATAGAAAGCAGGTGTTTTGATGGTTGTTTACATTTGCCATCTCTGTCAGTAGTTTGATTTGTATGATTTGCAGATTCTGATCCGTTTTTCTCAATGATGGTCAATTATTAGTAGTTAAAGAAGCACTATTTCGATCATTTAGATTTCGTTTCAGTATTTCAAAGTGAATGAGCTGTGGGAGCACAAGAACAGTGAGCGTCTAGCAGCGATTAACATAGAGCCAGAGCCAAGTTGCAAAGGAGCGTTAGAAATGCTCTGCTTAAATGTATTAGCTTTAGTAGCTATAGCTAGATAAACACTGCCACCTTGTGGACAGTAGATGCGATAGAAGACGCTGTTTAGTTTACTTTTTATTGTTGAACTGATCTACCACAGGAGAAGACGTTCATGCAGCTGAATTCCTCCTTGAAGAGCCTTCGTTTGCGTTTGAACTTTGGACATTATTTGTCTGTGAGTAGATATTTTGTGTTAGTACATTTAATGCCGTTTAGAGAATTTAAAAATGACGTCGAATTTCTGTTTGTAAATGTTATTAGAATTCGGTATTTAGCAGCTAAGTTATGCTAGCTCTCGTGACAGCAATTTTTTCATGCCCCCCCCCCCAGGAATTACTGACCGTGGTTACATGGATTCGAATAACTGCCTTAGTCGGACTGAAATCGCATTATCCGTTTCATGTAAGCACCTTAGTCGGATCGTAGTCGGACCGCACATAGTCGGACTAACACCCCTGGATAACTCGATCCGATCCAGTTGATAGTTCGACTATTGCGGCATGTAACGGTGAATTGGATAAGGAACTGGACTTTGCGTCTTTGCGCATGCTAGAGATCCCGCCGCCCTCCTCCCTCCCTCCCTGCCAGGTCGTGACCCGGAAGACGAAAGAGACGATACGTTGTCTCAACTGTACATACTAACATACTTTATGAATATCCTGCAGACTGTCTCACAAGCTTATTCTTGTTGACTATGAACAAACATAACAGAAGAGGTCCGAAGATATGAGTACCTTTACAACCCCTCCTTAAAAACGTATAAGGACGTTCAAATTACGATACTTATGTGGTGCCAGTGTTGACAAAAACGTTGACTGTGACTGTTTGGACAGAACGCGCTAATTCACCGAACAAATACTTTCATATTAATTTCCCACCACTTGTTAGTCATGTCATCCATTCATATCGATGTGAATCAATCAATACTAATACATCTTTAACTGTGATGTGTTTTTGTTTCATTTCACAACGTATTTACTGTATAATCAACGATAGCAGGTGCCCGCTTGTAAACAGTCCACATTTTATTTGCTTAAAACACACAGCAGTACTGTCAAATCAGAAAGCAAATCAGCTGTCAAAGGGCTGTTACCTGACCAAATACCTTTCAAACTCGGTGATAGTATTCACAACTAATTTGTTCTTCATTCTATCAAATATGATGAAGTGTGGTCCGCGACGGCCACAAGTAAATTATTGCGACATTTCTAACATACAACTCAGAACGAAGAGAACACAGCCAGTAGTAGCCTAATCTAATAAAGAGTTGCCTAATCTATTAACAAGGTCATGGATTGGTGGCTTAAGACAGGAACTATGAAAAGAAAATTAAATGAGAAAGCCACCCGCGAAAATCATGTGTGCGCTAACAATTGTCTGGCGCCAGGTCTTGGGTAGGAGGCATGTTGTTCCGGGGATATTTAGTTAAATGGTCCGCGAATTTTTTTTTATTGGCTAAGTGGTCCTTGGTCTGAAAAAGTTTGAGAAACACTGCTTTATAGACAATAACGATCATACACTCCCATTGCACTCAAACAACCACACTCAAACGAGGATATATTGTATCAATTAGCCTATTAAGTACTGTATTTATTGATTGCAAAGAGTTCAACGTTACAGCAACATAACTTTGCTCCGGTCGCTAAATCTGATATATCCGTGTGCATCATCGCTCTCCCTCTCTCTCTCTGCCACACCCACCCTGTAACCTACGTGTTTATACATTATAGAAGCAAGACCATTATATTGTAACAAATCACGGAAGCGTGGTATATTTGTTATGGCTTTTTATTAAACACTAAAACACAACACACTGTCACAATGGCACGGGCTTTATGCCCTGGTGCAAGTTACCACGAACAGACTGTGCTACCGTCACCCACCTGTATAAGCTCTGTCCCAACACAGAACAACGACATGTAATTAGAACGGTAAGGAACATATAGGGAACGTCGTTGAGCTAGTGCATCACAGAGTATAACAGTATGCGCCCGCTGCACGGCATTACGGGGCGACTATGCCGGGAAGTTAAAATATTCTGGTTTAAAGTTAATGCTTGTGAAATCAGCTGTCACTCGGCTATTACCTGACCAATACCTGTCAAACTCGGTCATACTATTCACAACTAATATGTCCTTCATTCTATCAAATATGATGAAATTTGGTATTGTGCCCGCGAGGCACGCGTGACTTTAGTTGTGTTCGGTTATCTGGCGCTGAAAAAAAACACGAATTAGTACTGTCAAATCAGAAAGCAAATCAGCTGTCACTCGGCTATTACCTGACCAATACCTATCAAACTCGGTGATACTATTCACAACTAATATGTCCTTCATTCTATCAAATATGATGAAATTTGGTATTGTGGCCGCGAGGCACGCGTGAGTTTAGTTGTGTTCAGTTATTTGGCGCTGCCCTCTAAAGACAGAGACGTGACAGGTGGATCGAGATATTTTCCCGTAAATACCTTTACCTAAATACCTTTATAGACAACATCGATCATACACTCCCATTGCACTCAAACAACCACACTCAAACGAGGAGATATTGTATCAATTAGCCTATTATGTATTGTATTAATTGCACAGAGTTCCAGTGGCGCATGCAGCCGTACGCACTGTGCGTACCTTCTGCTACGCGAGAAGAAGAAAAATATATCATGAACGCATATTTATTAAAATGGGGAAACTATAAAATCGGAGTACAGACAACTAATGCCCAGCGTTGACGATGCAGATACAGAGCTGGAAACAGCTAAATGAGTTACGCAGTGAACTTTATCAAGCCCTGGAAAGTTCGGCAAATTTCTAGCCAAACATTCATTGCGTCCTGAAGGTTTGTATCTATCTACGAAAAGACTGACTGGACTTGCTCTCATGAATATTCACACAGATTTGGAAATCGACAGCGAAGAAGTACTAAAACAATTTGATGCAACTGGCAGAAGGGCAATGCGTTTAGGCTGTAACCCATTATTTGCGCGCGTGTGTGAATGTGCGTGCGTTTCTCTCGCCTTTTATCTTTCACCTTTGAATAATGTAACTTATAAACACATCGGCCTGGCAGAAACAAACAAACAACCCAAGAGGCAACACGCATTTCTGGACCGATGAACAGACGCGATTCATGCTCAATCAACTGTTGTTGTTATTGGTAGTGGTGAAGAGGTCAAGCGGAAAGGGCTGTATCACCACTAGTTGTAATAAAAACAGCGCTACCTATCGTATCGGATATGACATGCTTTCGGCCAATGATTCGATTTATTCACTGCCATGTATATTGGGATAATAGCACCTACCCTCGAAAGAAAGCATAGTCCGACTAAGCAAAGATTCGAATTATACCATCATGTAAACACACTGACTCTCTGAAATGTTACCATGTATTGTCCCCCCCTACAATGAAATGGGATCTCCGCCCCTGCCGGTAGCAGGGTACATAGCTAACGCCTGAAGCAGGGTACATAGCTAACGCCGGTAGCAGGGTACATAGCTTATGCAGGGCCTGATCTGGCCTATTCCAGTTGAATCAGTGTATTTACTTTTGGCCCCTTTCATGAGAGGGCACGTGAGGAATACTTTTGCTACCCTTGCACCTATCAGTGCCAACTGTGCTGTTGTTAGTGTTTGTAAGGTTTTTGCAAAGCCTTTGCAGTGCAGTGCAGATTGCTAGTTTTTGGCCAAATGTCCTTACTGCTGCTCTAAGTGAAGGTAGAGTGAAGGGTACAGTCAAAAACTTCAGAGCAGGTACTGAAACATCACACGGACAACAGATATGGACTCACACATTAGCAACTACCATGGAACTTCTCCAAACACGCCACACACACACACACACACAGAGAGACCTAAGCTCCAATGGAAAAAAATCTCTTTATGGACAGAATGGAAGAGGGCAAATAGTTGCTCTGTCTGAAGTAAATTCCAGCTCCAGTAAAAAAAAATACAAAATTGCATTCCGGCTTGTCTTTTAAACACATTATAGAGTTTTTTCTGTCAACGCTTAACAGAGGCAAAGCTTTCCTTTCTGGGCTTCCTTTCTAAAGGAAATCACTGTTGGCTGACAGCCACACAGTCTCTCCTAATTATCCTAAAGGTAATTAGTTCCTTTTTTCCTTTTTTTATCTTTCCTTTTAACTTTGTTCTTGTACCACACAGCACACACTTTCACAAACTTTCCCTGTCGTCTGTTTGATAGGCCTACCAGGCCAATATGAGGCAGTCCAGCAATGAACAGAATATACAAATACTCATTCACATACACATACACACAGAGAGAGAGAAAGAGAGAGTGAGAGAGTGAAAGTGAAACATTTATGTTCTAGCATGGATACATGTCCTGTGCAGACACTGCTGACCTCCCAAATCTGCACTCAACCATGGGGAAACCATGGTAGGTTTCAAGAGGACATACCATGCTTTTCCGGTTTTTCCCTTTTCTTTAGTGTGTTATATAGCTTTTTGTGCATGTAAATGGTCTGCAAAGTTACAAGTACACGCCCAAGGGAGTAACTCTCCCCCACAGAAATGAAGATTAAGATGACGAGATTGCGTCATCTTGTAATTCCTGTCATGAGTTGGGATGTTTTGGCCTCTAGAGGCCGCCAGAAAGACCTGTTATGTTTCCACGCTATTGTCTGTTTTTCCCACTATTGTCTGTTTCACCTTCTCGTCAGTGAGTGTCATGTGACCAATTAGTCCGGTATTTATACCTGGCTTGGTGCTCAATGCCGTGCCGTGCCAAGTTTTCTGGTATTGAGTTCTGGTTTTCTAGTTATCCAGTCGCAGTCATTCTCGTATGCTGGAATTAACCTTGAGGTTTTCGTAAGTTTTTTGGATGTTCCTAGCCCCTTGTTTACTTTAGCCTTTGCTGTCTAGTTAACCTCGCTGTTTTTGCCCTGGGTTCCAGGGTTTATCTCCCTTGTTTTTTTCCTCGTGTTGCTCTCTGTTTTTGATTCTAAACAGATTCTTGAACTATTATTGTTGTTTTGGAAAAAGAAATAAAAGAGAACATTTGCAATTCTGCTGATCTGCACTTGGGTCCTACTTTGCACAGTGAGTTCCTCACTGGACCATAAATCCAGTGGCCTGGGTTCAATTCCTCACTCTGGGCTCCACACTTGGAGGAAGGCTTAAAGACACAGGAGCTAGAACAGAATGTTTCAGACAGAGGCTCAATAGAGATGTACAATATGAGAGTAGTAATAACACTGAAGCAAGTCAATATATTCTAGTAGACCACAAAAAAATGATGAGCATAATCGGTCCTCTTTAATGACAAATTAGTTTGTGCTGAACAGCAATTAAAGGGCATTAGCCATCCTAACTAGAGATGATTGGGCTGTGTGATCATCCTATTGTTCACTCTGCGATGTTAACTCAGAAATAATGAGCCCTACGCTCATTAATGTGCAGAAGCAAGGCACGACCTGCAAACACTATGGTGGTTGCCCATTAGTCACTTTTACAAGTACACTATATTTTGTTGAAAACACAATGAGATCTGTGTATACTATTGTTATAAACATAGTATATTATATTACAATAAACAGCCTACTGTTTGTGTATTATTTGAAATGAATGCCTTATAAACAGCAACCTGATGTATTGGGCTATTGCAGACATATGAGTGACCTCATAATTAAGTGACGTACCAAAACAGCTAATCAAACTTACCCATGCTATAATTAGGAAGCCATAACAACCCTGCATTCTCTACCATTTGTTTTCATCAGATGTGTTTTGCTCAGGTAGACAGGGAGTATTCAACCTCTATGCCCATAATGATTTTTCACAGCTGTCCTGTTGCTCCTTCATACTGCTGCCAGGTGGGGTGACGATGGGCTATTTTGAGATGCAAACATGACTTCACTTGGCTGGAATCTTTTTGCTCGAGTGAGAGAGCAAAAGTGCTCTCTCCCGCTCCAAAACAGACGACCAGTCTGAGAGGATGAAAAACAACATAGAAGGGGAGAAGGAGAGACACAGACAAGGAAGAAAATGAGGAGCAAAGTAGCCTTTTGGTGTTGTCAGACACACAGCTCTTTATTTCTCTTATCAGTGGACACACAAACGAGAGCGGGGACACGTTAATGAGAGACGTCACGGCATATCTTCTCCTTTCTCTCTTCACCGACCAACCCCAACAGCCAACCCCAACTGACGAGCATACCGTGTACCATGGTAACACGTCGTCACCATAATGAGGTGCCATCTTGATGACAGAACTAAAGAAATACTCAGACGAACTGCAGAGCCACTCACGAGAAAAACAATTTACTTTACTTTGTATATTTAAATCTACAAATGAGCGGTACGGGGGAATGAGCTTCTATTTCTGTGTGACTTCTGAAAGCACTTTAATGAGCTTGGAAAAACAATGTCACCTCATTCAAGTTTATTCTAGGTCAGAGTTTGAGGCTAATTTAAAAGCTGCCAACGCGATATTTGAGGTGACACGATCTTTTGATACTGAAATGGAAATAGCCCTTGTAGAGATGCTCATAACTTTGTGTTCAACAGGTAATGTCTCCCCTTGCATTCAAACAGTGCTAAAACACTCATCAGGTATCTCAACCCAATTCAAAGTCTTTAATGTGGATCCTTGTGGATTTCTGTACTGTGTTGTGTGTGTGTTTATATTTTAACCTACTGGCTAATGCTGGGTAGGGCAAATGCCCTTAGGGGCAATAAAGATTTGTATTCATTAATTTATTCATAACCTGGGTGAAAACCATTGTGAGCTGCGGTAGGTTGTTGTCAGACAGACCTGCTACAGAGTCTGCTGAGTCCGGACAGGCTTTCATTTCACTTATTAAATGCATACCTACACGTGGCTCCAGTGTTAATTTTGGCAGCTATTTTAGATTTAGTCTTAGTCTTAGTCTTTAGACGAAAATGCATATTAGTTTTAGTCACTTTTATCCTGCTTAGTTTTAGTCTAGTTTTCGTCGACGAAAACTCAGAACATTTTAGTCTAGTTTTAGTCGACGAAGTCTCATTACATTTTAGTCTAGTTTTAGTCACATTAAACTAAAAATGAAGTCCATCTTATAGTCACATTAAACTCCTTTCCATCCCTTCTCAGGCCCGGGGACCCCTTGTGTTGTGTCTACAACTGCATAATAGTCAAGCTTGCAGTACTTAAACTGTGGATGCAATTAGTCTCTAAGATACAGATCTCCTATGCCTACAGCTGAATTCCAATGAATTCAATGTAAATAATAATTTTAAGGCAATACTTAATTAACAGTATTATCATTAAAATATAAGAGAATATCAAGTCTAGATTTTGAAGATTCAAATGATCTGATAACACAATACAACTACTATGCCTACCTGGCCTTAGTTAAATCAACCACATATCCTCCATATGAATTGCTGTGCAATCTGATAACCAACATACAGTATTTAGCTAGACGGATAGTTTGAGAGTTGAAAGTAGTGCCAATGATAATAACAATTGCATAAATAGACAAGGATATGTAAACCAATCACATATTCATTTATTTTTCTTGATTTATGTCATGCGTGGCCTGTCCTATAGTCCATTCTGCAATGTGTTTACTAGCTAGTAATCGATAGCTAGTATAACTTAGCTATGCTACCTCATAGTTAGCCAACGTTAGCTAGCTAAAAGTTTTGGAACTCATTTGCCAAGCCAAACGGGAGGTTTCAATCGAAAATGACTAGCTAGTTATCCAAGCTGACACAACCTATACACTCGACTGCCCCTTTGAATTTAACTTAACGTTGGCTAATATATTCGAATAACTAGTTAACATTAGCTAATTATCATTGACAGTTACTAGCTAATTTACCTTGGCATAAATGGCAGGGTTGTCTTGTGCGCTTTCAGGTGCCTCTTGTTGTGTTGTCAAGTTCGCTTAATAATGCGCGTGAGACAGACTGTGTACTAAGGTTGACATGTTTAATCAGTTGCTCATTCCGTCTCTGACCCCCGCACCCCACATTCACTCCCTCATCCTATTGGTTAAACATACATGTCAATCAACTGTTATCCGTAACATTGAACAATACCACATCTTCCCTTTTAAGATAACAAAGAGTAAACTGTTGTTTCCATTAGACAATTCGAACCCTGTAAAGAAAACAATGTTAGGCACTTAAGTGAACATTGGAACTTGTATGAAACAAGTGCATTAATTAAACAACTGCTGTTCCCTGAATTCTCACGTTGTAACATAAAGTGTTTTAACTACACTTATTAGCTTCAACTAGCTTTCACATATCCATGAAACCATAACACAACAATAATTCAACATATATTTCAGAGATTTCTTTGACTTCATTTCAGTTCACAAGTTAAGCCTAGCAGGCTCAATGACGGCTCTCCCAGACCTAGTTCTGCGATTGGGAGTCTCTGCAGATAAGACTGGAGGTGTCACGGCAGGTGATATGGGAGCCTGCTCTGACATGTGCTGCTGTGGTGGTGTCCTCTCTTGTGTAGGCGTCTGTAGAGGTATCAGATGCAGGCGGTTGCGTCTCACCACCCCCTGAGGTAAATCCACCAGATAAGATCTTGGAGTAGAGTGGTTCTGGATCACAGTTCCAGACGTCTTGGCGTCGGTGACCCATACATGTTCTCCTGGTGACAAGACACTGAGCATTTTTGCACGGTGACGCCTGTTGTAGTGTGCAGCATCTGACATCCTCTTCTCCTTTTCCTTCTGAGCCAGTGCACTGCCGTCAGGCAGTGTAGGGTCCAGATGAGAGGGAACAGTTGGCACCGTGGTGCGTAAACGTCGGCCCATGAGAAGCTGAGCCGGGCTGTATCCATTCTGAAGAGGAGTGGCTCTATAAGCGAGTAGAGCAAGGTAGGGGTCATCTGCCTTCTTTAGAAGGTTTTTCACCGTCTGGACCGCTCGTTCTGCTTAGCCGTTACTTTGCGGGAACCTCGGGCTGCTGGTGACATGTCTGAATCCATATGCAGCTGCAAACAAGGCGAAGGCCTGTCCAGAAAACTGAGGTCCGTTATCTGACATCATTACCTCCGGGATGCCATGGCGAGCGAAGATCGACTTTAGATGAGTGATGATGTCAGTGGATCTGGTGTGAGATAAGAGTGCAATCTCAATATATCTCGAGAAGTAGTCTACGACAAGTAAGTACGTCTTACCTCCCAGTTCAAAGAGGTCCGCCCCCAACCTTTGCCATGGTCGGTCAGGGTGCTCTGAGGGCATGAGCGGCTCATTGTGATTGTGTCTCTCTTGTATGCATGTTCTGCATTTGAGTACCATGTCGTTTATCTGCTGACTGAGTCCCGGCCACCATACAGACTGGCGTGCACGTGCTTTACATTTCACAACACCTTGGTGTCCTTCATGCAGCTTGGCTAGCACATTGTTCCGCAGTGTTGCAGGTATTACCAGCCGTGAGTCTTTTAGTAGCAAACCGTCTTCCATTGTGAGTGTAGCTCGCTCTTGCCAGTAGTTTTTCAGCACTGATTCCTGTTTTACATGCGCTGGCCATCCTTCTCTGCACAGCATCATGACCCGTGAGCAGACACTGTCAGCTTTGAGCTGCTCTTTCAGATTGTCTATGTATGAGGGACTGGCAGGCAAATTTCCAATGATACAGTCCACATATATGTTTGTGCTCTCCATCAGTTCATTTTCATCTGGGGACATGCTCGCTTTCACAGGTGAGCGTGACAGTGTGTCTGCTGTCCAGAGTGACTTCCCTGGCACATGTATGATTGTGTATGAGTAGCGCATGAGCCTCATTCTGAAGCGCTGAATTCTTGGCGGCATAAGATCGAGTGCTTGGGCTCCAAGTAGGCTGAGAAGAGGTTTATGGTCGGTCTCCAGGATGAAATGCTTTCCCAGGAGGAAATCCCGGAACCGTTCACAGGCCCATGTGAGGCCCAGAGCCTCCTTTTCAACTTGTGCATAGCGTTGTTCAGTTGGAGAGAGTGACCGCGATGCATAAGCCACAGGACACCATTCACCGTCCACCTTCTGGAGAATAACACCTCCCAAGCCATACGATGATGCATCGGCTGATACTTTAGTGTCTCTGTTTGGGTCATACATGGCCAGCACTGGAGGAGAAGCAAGTGCCTCCTTCAGCACCTTAAATGCCATTACCTGGTCAGTGTCCCACACCCAGCAGTTCTTTTTCGAGAGGAGGTCACGGAGTGCTTTGTCTTTTTCAGCCAGCTGAGGAATGAATTTTCCGAGCTGGTTGACCATGCCGAGAAAACTCCTCATCTCACTCACATTTGTTGGCTCCTCCATCTCCGTGATAGCCTCCGTCTTCTTCGGATCGGGCCGGATGCCCGTGACTGAGATGATGTGGCCCAAAAAGGCCATCTCACTTTTGGAGAGTTCACACTTTTCCACATTCAGGGTGATGCCTGCTTTCTCCACTCTTTGCAGCACAGCATGGAGTCGTGTGTCATGCTCGTCTTGGTCCCGCCCCCACACTAGTAAGTCATCAATGTGGCAGACCACACCCTCCAACCCCTCTATGACTTCCGCCATCATGCACTGAAAGTGTTCGGGTGCTGAGTTGATGCCGAAGGAAAGGCGGTTAAAGTGGAACCGCCCGAAGGGCGTTATGAATGTGGTGTACCTGACTGACTCTTCAGCTAAGGGGATCTGCCAGAACCCCATGTTAGCATCCAATTTACTGAACACTTTTGCTCCAGCAAGCATTCCGAGGGACTGATCCACAGACGGCAGAATGTACTTTTCACGGCGCACATACGCATTCAAGCCAGTATAGTCCACACACAGTCTCAGGCGTGAACTGTTTTTCTTTGGTACGACCACCATACCGGCACACCAGTCTGTTGGCTCCTCCACACGGCTGATGACGCCCAGCTCTTCCATTCGCTGGAGCTCTTCCTTGACTTTCCCCACCAGCGGCAGAGGAATTCTCCTAGGGGTTTTCAGTGAGAAAGGCACAGCATTTGGTTTTAGTTTTATGTGATATGCCCGTTTCACCTCACCTAGCCCACTGCACAGTCTAGGGTACGTCGACTTGAGAGTATCCAAATCTATGCTGTCAACACGTTTGAGCAGGCCAAGGGCTGTAATGGCTGGAAATCCAAGCAAGGGCGTGCTCAGATGTTTGACCACATAAACCTTCTGCATGGTCTGTTTGACTCCACTCCTCAGCTGCAGTCTGACGAACCCTGACACATCCAGCGGAATCCGTCCCGGACCAAGCAAAGGTCTCTCTGCTTTCTGAAGAACAGGCTGCTGTGTACCGGAAAATATTCTGTTCATATCAGTCTGTGACACAGCAGTGACATCCGCTCCGGTGTCAAGTTTGAACTTGATTGTGGTGTTCTTTATTCCTATGTTAGCGGTCCATGCAGCTTTGTCGGACGTCAGAGCCCAGGAAGAAACTTTCATCCTCCTCCTCCGTCTCAATACCGTCCACGTGTTCGCCTGCATGACAGACACGCTGAAAGTGACCTTTTTTCCCACATCCCACATCCCACATTTGTAGCACTGGGAGTTATGTGGATGTCTACTCTGGCTGCTGAAGTGTGACTTTGCTCCATCACTTTTGTATTTGTTGAACTTGGGCTTCTCTCTTTGCTTTCTGCCTTCAAACACTCTGTCCACAGTGGCGGCATCCATCTGCACTACACTACTGGCATCATTCCTCAGTGTGTTTTGTTGCTTTTTTATCTCCTCTGATTGTCTTGCCATGTTAATGGCTTTTCCAGGTTTAAATCCTGATCCATTTGCATGCGTTCGGAGAGCCTTGCATCAGCCAGTCCCACTACAATCCTATCTCTGATTAGCTCGTCGTGCAATGTCCCATAATTGCAGTGCTCTGCTAATGCATGTAGGGCAGTTACAAAAACGTCAACGTTTTCATTTGCCTCCTGCTTGCGCATGTTAAAACGAGCGCACTCATATACGATGTTCTTTCTAACAATGAAGAAAGACTCAAACCCGTCTCTCACTTTTGAGTATACATGCTGGTCTGTAGCACTTAGTTTTAAGCCTCTCAAGACGTCATCTGCGTCATCTCCCATGCAGTATATCAAGGTATTCACCTGGTTGACTTCGGAGCTTGCAGACAGGTTACTTGCCTGACGGAATCTCTCAAACTCAAACTCTTGGAAAAATCAAAGGGCTCCGGCGGTTGGATGTTAAACGTAGCGCTGGGAGTGTTAGCCGCCATGCCAAGGTCTAACTTCTAACTTCACCGAACACTTCTTCCGAACTTTTACCTACGTCCCTACAGTAGTACAACTTTTATATGTCCTGTTTTAGCTACACAGCACTTCTGACACCATGTCAAGTTCGCTTAATAATGCGCGTGAGACAGACTGTGTACTAAGGTTGACATGTTTAATCAGTTGCTCATTCCGTCTCTGACCCCCGCACCCCACATTCACTCCCTCATCCTATTGGTTAAACATACATGTCAATCAACTGTTATCCGTAACATTGAACAATACCACACTTCCCACCTATTTTGAAGCCACAAGGTTTCTCTCCGGTTATTGCGGTGCATTGTGTTTTATTTTCTGTCAAGTTATAATTAAAGACTGTCCAGATATCTATTCTTATTTGTCTTCCAGTACCGAGTGCTTGAACTTCAGCCATCATAACGTTCAGCCATAGGGCGTCACTTGCATGTCTGGCCATCTCAGGGAGTGGAGGAGGGATAGATACAGGACCGGGCAACATTCAACCAATGATGTGCATACAAGTTTAGAAAAAAAAACAATTGTGACTCAGTCAACCACCAACATTTTCGTCTCGTCTCGTCAACGAAAGTTAAAATAGATTTAGTCATAGTTTTTATTTATAAATATCCTTTTTCGTCACGTCTTAGTCTCGTCTTAGTCACGGGAAAAAGGTCGTTAACGAATATTTTTCGTCATAGTTTTCGTCAACGAAATTAACACTGCGTGGCTCAATTTTCAAATGTTTTTCTTATTTAAAGACACAGGAGCTTGTAAAGAGGCTCGTGCCCGTGCAGTGGAGAAGAGATGGGCAGAACTCAGAGGAGCACAGAGAGCACACCAGCCCGCATCAAAGATAGGGTCATCATCAACATTCATCATTCCCCTCCATATCTGCTAGAGAGGAGAGAGTGAGCAAGAAGAAGAAAGAACAGATAGATCTGCTGTGGAGGCAATTAGAGTGCTCAGCTGTCTCTTTCTTTCTCCATCCATACTCTTTCCTTCCTTCTCACTTTCTCTTGCTTGCTCTCTCACTCTAACTCTCTCTCTCTCTCTCTCTCCTCCACTCACTTCACTTCTGTCTTCTCTCCCTTTGCTAATCACGGCCCTCGAGGCATCATCATGAAGTATGGGTAGATAGGCATGTGTGTGTGTGTGTGTATGTGTGTGTGCGTGTGTGCTCATCTCAAAAGCTCCTTCTCCTCGCCTCGCTGTACCATACCAGCCTCCTCCTCCTCCTCCTCTCTTCCCTCCAGTTCATTTCCCACCACTGCCGAGCCCCAGCACAACCCATGCATTTATGAGCTGCACCCCACTTACGAAGGGTTTACCAGCAGTCAGCCGCAGACCTGGCTGCAGCACCCAGCTAGCTCAGCCGCTAGCCCTCTGCCCGCCGTCAAAATAGGGAGGAGAGCGGTTGGTGGTGTTGGGCACAGGGTGGTGATGTGGGGGGGGGAGAAATTTTTCCACCACTTTCGTCAAATTAAATTTCAGAAAGTAAACACAACAGGAGTTGGAGCGAAATTGCGCCGCGGTGCCCGTGTTTGGGTTGGCGCTGACTGCCGTCTTCGAGCGGCGCGGCGGGCCTGAGAGTCGCCACTGTTTTTACGTGTCAATAGTAATTAGTGTGTTTATCTCTTGCAGAGAGGCAGAAAAATGTATGGGCACCGTGGAAAGGTCTTTCAGAAAGCCAGCTTTACCTGCTGGGGGACACTGGTGCAGTACAGTAGCAATAAGCCCTGCAATAGTTTTATTTATCTGTGTAGTTGTGTTCAGCAACTTGTTTCTGGTGTTCACTTACTCTTGAGTCTACACACACACACACACACACATGCACATGTACAGACACATACACACACATACGCACACACACACACAGAGACACACACACCTGTTTCCACTGACAAGTGTTGAGAATGTAACAGCACTGACCAGGATAACAGGGAGAGAGCAGCTAGCACTGGCACTGTTGCCACTTAATGATAGCCCTGTGTGAGATAACATGAAATAAAAGTTGTGTCAGTGTGTGTGTGTGTGTGTGTGTTCATGTCCGTACGTGTATGTGTGTGTGTGATTCACCCGTGTATATATGTGTCTCACTTTGCGCGTCACCAAAGGCTGTAATGAATCACGGCGTGCATTTAGGGTTGAATCACGATGGGCTTGGCTGCCGCCGCGGGTCAGGAGGGTGTCTGTCTTTGTGATGTGTTGTCTTAGCACACGCGCGCGCGTGCTCCTCTTGCAGGCCTCATTACTTTTTTATACGGCCGTCATGCCTGACAGCTGGAGGAGCTAAAGAGAAAAAGCCCAGGCCAGGCTCGCCTTTCAGCAGCCAGTCTGGTCTCCTCCGCTGCAACACACTCATTAAAATACTTCACCCTGAGCTATACCACCTACTGCACACGCCAGACATCTTTACCACACACTCACTGACAACACGCTCACTTCTACAGTCACACGCACACATTAACACATGCACATGTACAGACACATACACACACAGACATATGCACACACACACACACATGTACAGACACACACACACACACACACATGCACATGTACAGACACATACACACACACACACACACGCATGCACACACACACACACAAACACACACACACACGTACAGACACATACACACACACCCACATGCACACGTACAGACACACACACACACGCACAATGTACAGACACATATACACACATACGCACGCACACACACGCACACGTACAGACACACGCACACGCACACACACATGTACAGACACATACACACACACACGCACATGTACAGACACATACACATACGCACACACACACAAACACACACACACACACACACACATAATTCAGATGTAGCTCCAGTGTCTTTTCGGAGTGCAATGAAGAGCACGCTACAAGATGGATTTCTTTGATTATCCTCCCATATAGGCCGAGGCGTGAAAATGGACACGGGCTAAGACTCATGAATCCCTAATGTTACAGTAGGTGTGGAGGGAATGTAAATGAAGGCTGCAGTCCTTGCTGTGTCCTGCCAGGAATACCACAGATCCAAAGAGATAGAGACGAAACATGGTTGAGTCGTGCACCCAATGATTACAATAGCTTTATATCTCCTGCAAATAGTTTGGATTAAAATCTGGTACTTGAAGGCCACATTGTATATGTAGACCATGATACAAAGTATGTGTATAAAAAAAAAACATGAGTTGGAAGGTCAGTTAGTGGAAGATCAATTGCTTTGGACCATTTCACGTGAATATACTCAGATGCTTCTCACATTAACATTAACGTTTTAAAACATCCAATGTTCTGAGTTCACACTGATCAGTCAAGCTGATTAAGGCATTTTAAATTGGGTTCATCACATCTTGTGGATGGGATGGTTAATGGTGGAATGGTGGAAGGGTGAACCAATCCATAAATCCATTGTATAAACACCAGATGAACAAACCTTCCCTTGGTAAAATGGGAGCTTTTATGTGAAGGGCTGAAAAGGGACCTGTGCCCTCCAGCATGACTCATCCATCAGATGTCAATAAACATATGCATGCTGGGAGCCTGAGTTCCCCTTTCGTCGTGCCCAATAAACCGAGTCTAATCTATAGCCTCCTCTCCTTGGATCACCGTTAATGTAGCATGAATGCTAACGTCAGGCTTTGTTCCAAGGAGACTTGACCCTAAACTCTAGGCTCTGTTCGCCCGGTCCCTGGGCTCAGGCCATCTGCTGTGGGGACAGGCGCTTCGCTTCATTGGAGACCCTCATGGCAGACGGTGCCAGCCAAGGGAAAAGGGGAGAGAGGAGACAAGAAGCCGTCATAAACACACACACACACACACACACACACACACACACAGAGGCAAAACACACACTCACACTTAAACACACATACACTCACACATGCATATCACACACACTCACACTTACACGCACACCCACATACTCTCTTCCTCTCAGCCTGTGAGGTAGAAGGTTACCGAGGTCAAAAAGAAAAAGAAGAAAGTAGAAAAGAAGACCTGAACAGAAGGGCTTGCTCTGTCAGCATACATGTGTGCTGCCGTTTGATTAAGGACAAGCCTGTCATGTCCTCCCATCTGGTCCAGCCGGTCTGTCTCCACAAATACATACAGAAACGCGCACGCACGCACGCACGCACGCACGCACGCACGCACGCACGCACGCACGCACACACACACACACACACACACACACAAAAAGCTACGCACATTTAGCAATTCACTTCAGTACGTACATTAGCATAAAAAGAACACAGCCGAGTTTCATGATTTCATTCTGTCCTTCGCACATTCTCATGTACACATGAACACCCACCATCACATAAAGACCACTTAATACCACCCCAGTGGTGGCACATTAATACCACATTAGCACAACACATTAACACACATCCCAGAACTAATAAGCTTATTACACGGCTATGCTCATCGACTTCAATGCACTGCTGTAGATCGTCGTGGAGACCCATTACCCATTCACATTTATTTCCCCAAAACAATGAGGCTTTTACCCTTTTAAGACGTGGTTTTGGCCCGCAGTCCCAGCGCCATTAGTCCCCGGCAGCATGTGTGAACACGCCTCGACTCGCCTGGCTACTTTACATAATCCCTTAATGAATAAACATTTCTCAAGCCAACCACTCCGAACATGTCTTATTCAGGTACTGATAAATATTCATTCGTACCTACAGCAGCCTCTATCTCTCTCTCTCTCTCTCCTGTTCTTTTTTTTCTCTCTCTCTCTCCTTCTCTGTCTTCCATCTTCTCTGCAGATGCCCATGGTGGAGCTCAAGCTGACTAAATGTGGGATGCACTTGTGCCATTGATGGCATGTAAACAGTCGTCATTGTCTGGGGGGGGGGGGGGGGGGGGGGGGACACACGTTACATAAATGACTGGAGATCATGTAAATCTGTCCTGATGCAGACTGACTGGAGGGGACAGGCCAGGCAGGGGCCCACATATTTTGAGGGGACGTTTCATAACCTAGAACAGCATTGAAAGAGCAAGATGTGTTTAATTTATTAGGTAGGTTTTTTTGTAAAACAAAGGTTTTGTAGATGTTACGATATTTCTACTTTGTTTTGTGTGTGTGTGTGTGGGGGGGGGGTGTTTACAAGTGAGAGCAACAGGGAGAGAGATTGCACGCAAGAGAGAAAGACAGAAAGTGGGCTGACCTGATCTGTTGGCATTTTCATTGTATAAAGCCTATTTGACTAGATGTGAACAGATCCCAACTTGTCCCCAAATGAACCTCCCAATGTGAGTGTGAATGAACAATAAGAAGAGTCTGGAAAACAAACAGAAGTGAACACAGACAAATATGGAGTGCCGTCACGTTAGCCTCATTCTCATACTTATATCAATGTCGACAGGAACAAACTTGCACAGACACATACAAACACATGCATTGGCACCATCATACAGAAGTCCATCCTTACACACACACACACACACACACACAAATAAACAAACACACACATACACACACACACACACACTCATACATAGGAGTGAAAACGTCCTCACTTGACCGGCACATTGATTTACCTGAACAGTGGCTGCAATAGGGACCTCTTGTCTGCAGTATGTCGCTGTGGAACGGCTTCCTCTGCTGCATGGGGGCTGCAGAGCGGCTGGAGGGAGGACATGTGTGGCAGTAATTAATGCTTCACTAATTAATGTGCGAGACTGTCTCAGAAAGAGGGGAGCGGCTTGAGGATTGTGTGTGTGTGCGTGTGTGTGTGCGTGTGTATGTGTCTGTGTGTGTGTGTATGTGTCTGTGTGTGTGTGTGTGTTTGTGTGTGTGTGTGTGTGTGTCTGTGTGTGTGTGTATGTGTCTGTGTGTGAGTGTGTGTGTCTGTGTTTGTGTTGTAATGGGAGAGCGCCACAGATGGGGAGACATAGCTCACTGCTGACCCTCATCACTGCTTCCTCCTTTCTGCACCTTCTGCTGTGTATTCGTAGGTGGGCACACATGCGCACATGCATGTACATTCAAATGCACAGACACACACACTCATACACGTATATACATATGCAGGGTACAGGGTGATCTGGGGTGTTTTTGCATGCATGTGTGTGCATGCATCTTTTGTCAATGAGAAACTGCTGTAACCATGTCAACCCACCTCATTCTGACATGTGGTGCATACATAACTTGGTTAGCTTAGCATTGCTTTGCTACGCTCTACTCCACATCACTAAAACGTGTTTTATTTGGATGCCATTCAAGGTTAATGTATTTCTGTGTCAGTATCCGCATCTGGTTTGAAGGAGCAAAAGTGAGAACCTCAAGTATTAAAGTGATTTGAAAGCCTGTTGTATTGTATTTTTTGCTCCGTCGAGTAGAAAACACATTAAAAGCTTTTTCTCTCTCTCTCTCTCCCGCTTTCTAAAGCGTCCGCATCATCTGAATAACCTCTGCGGCTTCAGTTCTCCCTTGCCGGGGAGAAACTGTCAGTGCGGCAACATAAACTTGACATTAAAGGGCGAGTTCACTGGACAATAAGTGAGAGATCTTCATCTGTACGTTGTGAGCGCTGAGCCAAGACGACTATGGTTGCAGAGTTTGTGAATACAGCATGAAGGCTCCAGGCACTGTCTTCTAATAGGCTCCTTTCTCCTGTGTGTGTGATGTGGAGGATGCCTTCAGACTCTGAGCAGGCCTAATGAGGGGTGGTCCTCTGAACTGTGGAACAAGCATTGTGATTCAGGGTTAGTGATGTTTCACATGATGCCTGGTCTTGAGTGATGGAGGTGTTTCTGATTCACTGAGCAGCAGATGATTCCAGTGGATTGTGGGTAAACATGGATCTGAGACCGGGGTTTATTTTGGAGGAATACAGTTCTATAAACACGTCCACAGAGCATGTGCTATATTTGTACTGTGCCGTTTGTGTACATTATTCCCCCATGAGTAAGATTAGCATATGCCTTCCCTTAAAGACTATATCGAATTTCTGCTGCCTCTTTTCATCTTTCACCTACTCAGACCACAACGTACAGGAGGACATGCTAAATTAGCTAGCACTGGTGCCAGTTTAACAGGCCCTCAGATGTACAAGCTCATTAAAAACATCATGGCTGAGGCGATGAAGAAACCAAGGAAGACATTGTCGGAGGAAGAGAAAAAGAGAGAGTAACCGAGCAGGAGGCCAAAAAAGGAGTCAGTCTCGGACTGGCTTTTACTCCTTGGCGAGAGCTAAAAGTTACAAAAGGATGCAAGTCAGATGCCGAGCTGGCCTTCTTTCTGTTGGACTAGTCAGGAAGAACTTATCCCTGCCAATGTTATTTATAAAAAAATGTAATGTAGGCTGTAACCTTATTGGTGTCATTCCTGTCTCATGGAGATTTATAGATGTATAGTTTTAGATGCCCAAAGTCATCGACCTGCTCTGTCTCAGCCTAGCATCGAAATAAATTCATCTCTCGTCAAAAAGTTTGATCAGTCTTCGTCAATCTCGCACCGATAAGCCTTGGAAGTTTGCAACCTTGAAAGCCTAACTCAGCTAGCTTGTAATAAATTACACTGTCCAATTAATATTATGCATGTTGCCAACAACATTTTATCAGATTACACATGCTTAGAAAACAATGTATATGGGCTGAACACGCAGTATTTCAGTAAAACATTTATTTGTCTTTTGTTTATAAACTATTAATATACTACTACTAATTGTAATTATTAACTATGACATCAAATCCGTGCCATAACTGTGCCCAACAACTGCATTTGGGTTCTAATTCTGTGAGGCCTCATAAGCCCCTGTGCCTCCTCCTTCAACTGTCCTGGCCACAGAAACCGAAGTTAACGCACATGAACTGAGTGCCCAGCGGAGCAGCATACACGACTCATTGGTTACAGTCAGGTAACAGCACAGTACGCTTTCACATTTTGTTAAAGCGACAGCTTGGCTAACGATTTTGTGTTGTAAGGAGTTTGAAAATGCCCCGTCACACCCACCTTTTGACAAGTGGAGGATCATACTTATTATTTAGCACAACAAAAAGCAAGGGAGCGAGAATCCTCATTGTCAAAGAAGCGAAAACATGAAGCAAAAGTAAATCAGGACAGGCAACAGCAGAAAACAAGGAAAACATTGGTGTGGCCTTTCCCACATGAAAATAGCTAATGAGGGACAAATGAGGGATGATGTTTTCAGAATGATGCTGAAGTTGCCTGTTTTCTGCTGGACAGCTAATTTAGCCTATCAATCTTAATACAATTTGTTGTTTGATAGCTTAAGCTAGAACATAGCCATGGGCATACTTACCAACACAAGTAACATTTCCCCCATGTCAATGTTGAAAATGATCTAATTGCTTCCAGTATTGTAATTTGACATTTATGCCCCAAAACTAAAATGTAACTTTGTTATTTGGACCCTAAAGACTTGGTGACGTTACTGAGATCATTCCACAGCTGCTAAAAACGATTGGCAATAAAGGTGTTAAACAAAAAAAACCTTGGAGCTCATGTCAGCCAACAACTCACATAGCCAACTATGTTGTCAACTATGGGGTATTCAGTTTGTTGCAATCTGCAACCTCACCACTAGATTCCACTAAATCCTGCCCACTGCACCTTTGAGACACCTCATAGCTGTGGTTAGCTGAATAAATCCCTGTTGTGTTGATGTGAAAAACAAACAAAGTAAGTACTTTTGATTGAGGTTGTGTTGTGTAAACAACCATGAAATACTACCAGCTCACCCCGAGGCCTACACTCAACCACACAGCTTACCACAAAAATACAGCGGACTTGTAATCGACAGCACATCCATTCATACACGTGGTTATGAAATGACACTTGCACCATGACAGTTATATTTACACAAACTGAGTTGGCCTCAGGATTCTGTGACCTAAAATAAGGCTCAACACCAAGTGCAGGCCCTCAGGAAAACAAAGGCACACCACACATACGACTTCATCCTAAACACCCATCCTATTATTGGGAATAAAACATGCTGTAATTGTAGCTCCCGATGCGGCGGTGTCTTGTCCCGGGAGACGGCGCGTACTTTGAGACGGCGTCTCAAATGGCCATTAACCTGTCAAAGAAGAGCAGCCTCAGCTCCACGAGTAATTGTACGATCAGCCACCCGACGCCCCTGTCACACACAAACAAACATGCACACACTCATACCGTTAACGTCTCAGGAGTCTCACAAGCACTTTAGTCAAGGCAGGGCGGCCGAGAGACATTTGAGCGATTACAGGCAACAGGAAGGTGTAATTTTTTTCTGTGTGGTGGTGGTGGGTGGTTGGGGAGGGTGGGGGTGGGTGGTTGCAGGGTTGTTTGAAGGAGAGGTGGAGAGGAGCAGGCGAATCAGATGGGTGCCGTGATGGATCTAGCCCATTTAAATGGCTGCATTGTCACCGGTTTGACAGACACATTACTCTAGAGCTGACAGCTTGGCTCTGTGGTTAACATACTTTCCATCAGTTGCACCCCACCTCCCTGCCCCCCCCTCCCTCCCCCCTCACACACACACACACACTCACTCACTCACACACACCTCACTCCGTTTACCTCATCACACATATAATTAAAATAAAACGTCTCTGTTTTATCTTGCTGTTCTTGTCATCTCCTATCAGCAGTAAGCATCCAAGCCAGAACTCATGTGAGATAAACACTGCCAAAAACCCACTATTTCTGAGATAAACACTGCCAAAACCCTCTACTCCGCATGAGTCTTTAAAGAAAGCTGTGTTAATAAACCAGCTAATGAGGTACATCCAGAGGCAAAGAGCCAGTATCACAAAGTGCAGAATCATTTATTTTCTTTTTTTTTCTTAAATACAGCCTATTTTCGGTGCAGGAGATAGAGTTTGGAATATAATGGAGGTCAAAGGGTGCTCAACGTGGCGTGAATGGGTTGCCGAGAGGGCAGCGCGGCTGACAACAGACTGCATGAAAAAGCCCTACGTGAGGTTCTGATGGAGGCCTCCGCTCGAGCTGAGCGTCAAGCCGCATCGCACCTCAGCACGTCACCTCAGCACGTCACCTCGTGCCAAGCTGCGGTGCTTTTTGCTTTTCCAATTTGCCGATACGCAGGCCTGTTCCACTGTTAAGAATTCGCTGAGACGCGCCGGCAAGGCAGCCGGCCGGCCGGCAGAGTAATCTCTCTCATGTGCCAAGGCGAGACGTGAGGAGCAAAGTTATGAAGCAAAAGCAACGACGGCAGCGGCAGCAGCAGCAGCATCTGCTGAGCAGAACAGCAGGGGTGGCAGAGGCCAGGGAGAGCAGTGGACTGCAGCTCACACGGTTAATAGCTTGCCCCCTATGGGCCTCTTTTTTCATCCAGTGTTTTTCTTCTCCCTCTGTCAGTTACTTTTAATCTTCGCTGTATTTGCTAAATGTTTTGTATCTTCTTTTTCATTTTATCCTCTTCACACTCTCTCTCTCTCTCTCACTCTCTGTTAGACATTTGAACACAGCCCAATATTAAGAGAACCTCATGCAGATATAGGCAAACAAAACCCACGCAGGCTTCAATAATGCCCCAACAAGCACTTCCGTCAAACTCAATACGCCACAACAGTTGTCCGGGAGATTAAGTGAATACTGCCTTCTCGTGACAGCGAGTTGAACCCAAGATGCAAAACAATGACTCAAAGAGCGCTCACTCCCCCGCACCTCCACAGTTAGCAGTTTACGGAGCGAATTAACTTACGGAGCGCATTAACTTACGGAGTGCATTAACTTTGATTGCGGCGAGCACAGGGAAGCTGAGTGGACAGGAGCTGAGGATGTGGTGACTCTCCTCCTGACTCGAGGGACATCCAGGGAACCCTCCATTCACAGAAATATCACTCTTGTGGGGGTTTGTTTTTTGCACTCGAGGGATTAGTGTTTGAGAAACAGTCAGAGGCACTCAGGCATTGAGGAGCAGATTCAGGCCCCATCCCAAGACTACCCTGGAGCACATGAACGCTGAGAAATGTATGTGCTCTTTTAGCCATGCTGACTGGGCACCCCAAGAGGTGCTTCTTTTGAGCGCTAATCAATATTAAGGGGTGGCTGCTCATAACAGATGACCCTTTCCAGGAGACCCCCACTCCCCCATTCCCTCCTTCCACCAACCCATTCCCTGTTCCCTCCCCAAAGGTATTGTAATGGATTTTCTGCACAGACTCCAGAAAGAATTCAGCTTCCATGAGAGAGTGAGTTTAGCCTAAAGGCCCTTTTAGTGGAGAGATAAAGATATGGGCGGACCAGCGAAGACAATAGCACACAGCTGGATTGGACCCGTGGGACTCCCGCACCGCTTGCTGTGGTTAATACTAGCGGATAAGGCTAAGGTGTGCTGCCAGCAGCCTTCATATAGCATGACCACCCTCAATGGGCTTATTTTAGTGTTACTGTAGCAGTCTCTGTCGTTAGCAATGATGGGCTTCCCTATAATTTTTGCTAATACCTATAATCTTTGAAACACTTGTCGTGTGCTCTTAATCCCTTCAGAGACCGTCGTTCTAATAACTTGAATACCTTGTCAGATTTACAAACTGGAAACAATTGTTAGTTGGTGAAGGTGTCAGATATAGTGTCTGAAGTTCCTGAAGTCTTGCCACTACAGAAAATTGGATGAAGGTCTGTTTATCTGTGTTGATGTGTGACAGCGGTGTTCTTCTAACTGGTCAGTGTAAAGGAATGCTCTGAAAAAAAACGGACCTGAGTGTGTGTGATGGTGCAGCTGACGTAGAGCAGTGTCTCTCTGCGGTGGCCTTGTTTTGTTTGCAAAGATGCTAAAAATGACGCCCTGGATTGCGCTATTGTTCGTATGAATAGCAACCCTGCTTAGCCAGCACCTTTCATTCTGCCTTACCTTTCGACCGCAACCTCGGGGGGAGGACAGGAACAGAGGGCTGGCTCGACATTTAAGATCCTCTCCTGAACGTGTCATTTTGACAAAGCTCTTGGAACGGCTGAAGACTCCATGGAGATTTCAGTGGGGAACATTCCTGTTCCAAGAGGCACTTGGAGAAAAAGGGAAAAGAAAAAAAGAAAAACAAAAGGACGACTACTGTACACTCTGGAGTCCCAGCTTTCCATTCACCATTGAGTTTCCACATCAAAGACTCAATGAGGTGAATCAAATGGTGGATGGCTCTCACGTGGCCAAACGATCTACTCCAAACGACAATTGTAAATGTCTTTCCTTCAAGAGCAAACATTGTGTGTTTTAACAGTAAGAAACAGAGGACCAGGAGTAGTTCACCCCCTCCCTCTGCAGCAGTAGGAAACAGTCTGGCGGTGTATTCCCCCTGCAAAAATGGGAATGATGATAAAACCTCAAAAGATGATTTGAGAGTAAAGTGTTTATAATTAGTCCAAGCTCAGGTTCGAGGAGCTTGGAGCTGCGAGTTGGTGCTTTTGGCAAGGAGGGAAATGGGCAGAGAGACATAAATGATGATAAATGGCTTTTTTTCAGTCGGGTGTGTAGTTTAAAAAAAAAAAAAAACATTAGAGTTCAGCTTTTTGGCCTCTATTCCAATAGGTTTCTGTAAAAAAAACATAGTGTTTTTTTCATGGAAGCGCCCGCCCCATATGTGAGAGCAGATGATTCCTGCTAGCCCTCTGACATTCATCGTAATTGCTTTCTATCGATTCACTGAGTGCCAGCCAGTTGCATTTCCGTGTGCTGCTTTTTCTGCCCCACTCTGCCAACAATAAGAGACTTAAAAACCAGGCTGGGGAGTGGGGGTGGGGGGGTAGATTGGGTCTTCCAAACTCCCCACCACCTGCTAATCAGGATCAGGAGTGAAAGAGCACTGCTGGCACAGAGCAGGGCAACTGCGGGGTGTCTGGGGGGGGGGGGGGGGGGGGGGGGGCTTTGTTTTCCTTTACTCTCAACAAGGGGCACCACCCTAGCCTGGCCTGCTAATTGATTAGCGCACTTGATTATTGGTGACAGGGAGAGCATGTTTAAGTGAATTTGGTCCCATGGCTCTGTTGACTTTGCTTACATAGCGCCTGCAGACATAGCTGTGTGTGGGGAAAGGTGATAGGGGGGGTTGAAAGGGAGGTGATAACATGAAAGGTAAACATCTTATTATGTCGCTGTCTGACCTTCATTTAAGTTTGGTACTGTGGCATTAAGATGCAGAGGAGCTGCCTCTCTCTGACGGCATACAGAGGATATGGATTTAGGCACTGATGAAGATGAATTTCTGTGGATGTGCGAAAGAGAGAGAGAGAGAGAGAGAGAATTGATGAGTGAAAATAAGGAGTCCGTGCCCTTTTCTCTCCGTCTCAACTTTAACAGCCATTCCACACACGCACACGCACACGCACACAGTGTTGTATCAGTATTCATGACATCTCCTGCCATTCCACCTCCTCTCTCCAGATGCATGGGCTGATCTGCTGCTGCTGTGCCCCTCGTCATCCTCTGCTGTTTGCTTTGGAGTTGGGCTGCAGAGCCACGCCATGCTTTTGTGCCGCCGCTCACACTCTAATGGTGGCGACAAGGAGGGGTGTTTCATTTCCTTAGTCATGCGTGTGAGTGGCGGAATAGGACTTCACACTGGGCTCCCACCAGCTAAAGACGAGGAGTACTGACTTTGTGAACACAGTGGCACAGTTTGGAGAATGCGGCCCGGTGCTGCCTTGCATAGTAGCTTGGATAGTGGCTTGCAGAGTATGCGGTGCAAATCTAACTTTGAAAATGAGTTGAGCACGGCAGCAGAGACACACCGTGCCCAGAGCTGTGCTGTGTAGGCTAAGATATGGTGAATGCCTGGTCCTGCCATGTTAGGGAAAAGGTGCTTCTCCTGACTGGAGGGGCGATTCCCTTAGTTTATGTGCATACCCAAATGCTCAGTCTTTTAATCAGTCACAATATTCAGCCATGCTGACATTTTGAAACATTTTAGTGGGTTAGTCTTACAGCTCAAACACTAGTTCCATTTTGCTCACCAAATCATTAGTGGTCAGGTCTGTGTGTGTGCGCATGCAATTCTTCATCACGTGTATCCAGTAAATTAGGGGATTATACTAATTGAGACGGTGGGGAATTGCCTGATTGGGTTTAAGGAAAACACTCCAAGACCTTCTGCATGTTAAAGCTTTATGTAACCAACTTCAAATGCAGAACATGTTTTTTGGAGATTTCCAGAGAGTGCTGAAGATATATTTATCTCAGAATGATGCTAAATGCTTGACCAAATATTCTAAAGCATGGATCTCTATGATCTTTGGCCTTGCCCAATACTAAAATACTGAATAAGATAATCTTATTTTTGACATAAAAATTAATGTGACCATTTAAAAAAAAAAAAAAAAGCTCAGGTAGCTACAATTTTCAGGTAGCTACAGTTTTTTTCTTCCATGTGATCTCTGTAGTATTCATATCACATCTATAACATCATTTGACCGGGTCAAGTTCAGTTTTTCCTTCTCTCTGGTCAATGCACAAACAGTGAATACCCTCTGCCTCCAAATAGACCCATTATCTGGTCCCTCTGATAGTGAACAGAAGCGTGTCCATTATCTGGTCACTGTGATAATGAACAGAAGATGATCCATTATCTGGTCACTGTGATAGTGAACAGAAGCTGGTCCATTATCTGGTCACTGTGATAATGAACAGAAGCTGGCCCATCATCTGGTCACTGTGATAATGAACAGAAGCTGGTCCATTATCTGGTCCATCTGATAATGAACAGAAGCTGGTCCATTATTTGGCCCTGAGCTCTCACAGTGCCCCAGCACTCAGTACCATCCAGGGACCCTGGGACCGATCGCTGTGGCTTCCTCTGCCCCAAACCTCCGCAGCGCACAACTATTCTTAGCCTATTGAGTGATGACCGGTGTGCTGCTCTAACTGGGCTGAAAACTAGGCTAGATTCAAGACAACACTGTACTCCTCCTCCTCCTCCTCCTTTTTTCTTCTTCCTTTGACATAGTCACATGCACCCCTGGAGATGCACAAAGAAAGTTCAGTTCGGTGCTCGTCAGAATGGAGTGCTAACCCGAGATGACAAAAACACAGACAACCATTACATCAGCTCGGATTAGCAAGGTATGGAGAGGCATCTGAGGCCAAATGTGCCTGCACCCAAGACCACGTTTGAAGACCAATATTAAATCAGAGGTCTAACAGCTGGTTTGTTGGTCTTGACATTAACATCAGTGGATGCGAATTGCATGAATTTGTTCTGTGAGTTTGATAAGGAGTATGTGAGGGTGCCTATATGTGTGTGTGAGAGACTTTGTATATCTGTGTGTGTGTTTGTGTGTTTTTCTCGCTCTCCACTCTGGAAAAATCAAGGGTTTATTTTCCCAGCATGTTTGAACCGTAAAGTAATTTGTTTATGCTAATGTGCAAAATCTATGGCTGGATCAGACTCGGAGAACCTGTCTCGCCAAAAAAAGACAGAAAAAAAAAAGAAGGTGCGTCGGCTCTGCTCATGTGTGGACAAACCCCGGTGCTGTGCTCCGCTCTGAGAGCATTTGTCTCCCTTACACGCACTGGCCAAAACCCTCGCAGCCACCAGACTTTAATACGTGCCCTGAATTATTCAACGCTCGCGCTCAATTATTTATCAGTCTCTGTTATATTTGGATCGTTTGCAAAAAGCCTCCGTCTCTCCAAAAAGAGGAGAGGGGAGGACAAGCTGGCCCTCCTGGTCTCAGTGATACGAGATATGCTCAATTTTTCGTGACAGCGAACGAGCTACTGATGACCTCGTGTCTGAAATGGTCGTGACTTGCTCTGTGGATGGGAACTGTAACGAAGCACCTGCAAAACACAGACGTGCAGACAGATTTTCCACCTGTACTCTTAGTTTCCTCAGGGAAAAGGTGCAAATGAAATATCACACTTTTGCAGAATATAAGATCAGCATTGTCTCACATTCACACCCCAAAACACACACATGCAGAGGTGCACATACAGACACAGACACACAGACACACACACACACACACACACACACACACACACACACACACACACACACACACACACACACACACACTCAAATACCCAGCGCCCCCTGAAACCAGAGTGACTGCTTTCTCTGAGTAAGGGCAGTTCCAGTGTCCATGTCCATTAAATCAGCCTGTTGGTTTGCATGTTACAATCCCACTCATTCAGAGGTACACACACTGTGTTTTATGGACGTTGACACAGTGGCCCTTTGTGGCTGGCAGAGGGCTCCACGGGCCCCCACAGGCCTCCATCAAGCCCAATAACTCAGCCCGACTGGTTCACAGGCACAGGCGTGAGACCTGCTTTGGCTCGGCGCTCCACAGGCCTGATAAAGGACGACCGAAGAGGGAGAGGACAGACGGGCCTCTGGGAGCTCAGAGGCTGCCTCTAATGCAGCTGAGATGCCTGTCTTCTCTCTCTCCCTCAGCCCTTCTCCCAGAGGGTTGGCCTTCAAAGTCAGCGGAGGTCAAGGTCAATAAGACTCTCCTCTCCGCGGGCAATTACTTCCTGTAAATGTCACAAAGTGGAGATTGGGGGCTATGTGTGTGCTGATTGAATCCTGCAGCATCCCCCTCTCCTCCACCCTTCGCACGCACGCACGCACGCACGCACACAGTGCAGTTCTTTGGAAAGTTCACATTGCAGATAAGTATGCATGTAACAACATGTATCTCTTAATCAAGTATTGGGTTAAGTGCAGCATATATCCAAAGAACCTGCTTCCAGCGCAAGCCAGACGTGATGGTCTTACTCATATTAACTTGCGTCAATGCTGTATGATGCAACAGTTGCGTTCACACACCACCCCCATTTGAACATCTTTTTCTCTACAAATAGTCTTTTTCTGGCAGACAGACTATGAATCATGGTCAACAACTGAAGGCCCTGACAATGGACCTGATGGCTTAATTTATCACACACGCACACACACACACTCATACACACACACACACACACACACAAAACCCAGTGCTGGCTGCCGCTGTCGTGTTTCGCATCCTAAGTCGCCGATGGTAATTACTTATCATTTAAAACACAGCTCCAGGCCCCACCGCCTCTTTTCACGCGTGCAGTTGAAGGGAGAGAACAAATGCATGCCATTAACAAATGTGTGATTCTGCCAGAAATTCATTTAAAACCTAATTTGTCCGGAACCTTGTGAGACTACCAGGATGCGATAGCAAAGACAATGAAGAAATATACTACATTTCCCTACACACCATTTTTTTGTTTTTATTCCTTCTTGCTGTGAAGTAGCTGGGTGGAAGCTCCTTAGAGCAATGTGGATGTGACCTATGTGCCATTTACTGCGGTTTTTGCAAATGTTTTTTGCTATGTGTCAGGAGGTGACTGATTCACCCTCAGGTGTTTTCATAGCAGAAGTTAAGCCAGATATGGTCACCCTGGAGGCAGACCAGAACAAGCCTTTTGTGCTCAGACACAGATGGACATCACACTAACTCAGCTGAACTCAGATCCCTTCCCTACATTACCATGTACATTCTAACAGCTGAGAGCAAAACAACTCGTGAAGCTCCTCAAATAAATCAGATTCACCACTGAAAACATTTGTACCAAACGTAAGGCTCAGACATCGGCCACCCTAATCGTAGTCTGTTCATTTTTATTCTGCCTGCCTGACCCTGAGCATTGTTTGTACAGAATGTGATTTGAATTGAATGCCCACCTCTTTGTCTTCAATGTCATTGACTTACCATTGACAATGCCATGATTTACTGAAGCGACTGCAGTACTCCCCTAAACTTTTAAATCTGTACCCTACCCTATCTGCAGGCGGATTTGGATTAATAGTGTTGGAGTAAATCTCAACTCCCAGCAGCACTCAGTGGAGCTCAGAGCTCTCTCTCTCTCTCTCTCTCTCTCTCTCTTTCTCTCTCTCTCTCTCTCTTTCTCTCTCACTCTCTCTCTCTCTCCTGTGCCCCAGCCTTATCGGCAGATCATAAACAGTTACAAGCTCAGGTGCAGGAGCGACCAGTGTGAAACACAGGAGAAAGCTGGCGCCCGCCACAGGCAATCTGTTCAGGTGAGAACTCACGCACACTAGAGCTAGACTGTCGCACTGTGAGCGCAAATGTGTGTGTGTGTGTGTGTGTGTGTTTGTGTCTGACAAATAGAGAGAAAGTGAATTAGTAGATGTCTCTGTGTGTGAATATGTGTATATGTGCAATTGGCACTTTCATTAGACAGAGTTTGTCAGGCAATACATTCAAACTGAACACTGCAAGCCATGTAAATGTCTGTGAGAATTGTATTGCCTAAATCTGCAATGGAAACTAAACGGTGTCATAGCGCCATCTGCTGTCAAAAGCAAAAACACTGTGATCTCTTGTCTGGTCATATTTATTGTTCATGGCAGGACTCCTTTTTAATTTTTGATCTTTGTACCTGTGATTTCTCCAGAACTGTGGTCTGGAATTGACTCTCCCTCTCTCGGTGTCTTTTTCTGCCTGTGCTTACTGTACAGGCCTTCGTGATCCATTCACAAAGATCCCTCAAACGTGTGTGCATGCTGGCGTGTTTGATGTACATAATTACATACATAATTTGCTGTGAATCCAGATGGCATGGGTGTGAGACAGTAAGTCTGATTACTGATTCTTTTGAGAGCATCTCTGTAGCCACCTTGAAGCCACCTGGTGAATGAGAGCGCTGAGTTCAGCCAGTCTACTCCTCTGATCAGCTGTACACTCTCAAAGAGGACACCGTCGGGAGCTCTTAGGGGCTCCTCAGCCGTTAGGAGAGGAGAGGAGAGGAGAGGTTCTCAGGCTTCTGTAACTCAAGGTCCATGTATGAATATCATTCCAAACGATGTAGTGGCAATTAGTGAATAGAATATTTTGTTTACTTTGAGTCACATATCTGGGATTATAAACTGACGACTGAAAATATAAAGCTATGGTGAGTGAAGTGAAAAGGGTCGAGATCCTCTCAGTTCGTTCCTGGCCTTTGTAACAGTCAGAATGGAAAACTCTGACTCATTCGAATGAAACAACCTGATCCGTAGAAATCTATGTGAACATTGAAAGGCAAAGGAAATTGGCTGACCATTGTGAGTGAGAGGGTGTGAGATAATGTTATGGGTGAGATTTTGGGTTGCTGCTGCCTTTCCAAGTCACTTTTGAAACCTCCCATGTGTTTGCACTAGACAAGGCTCTTTGTGGCTGTACACACTTGCTTGCCAACACAAAGCTCTTTGTGTATTAGGACTCATTCTACATGAATTTAGGTAACAGACAGTTTTATGAAAAGCGATTGTTAGCGCATGGAGGGGAATACTTCGGCTCTTATCCAAAAGCTAACTTTGAAACAAACTTCTGAAAGAACTTTTTCCAAGAGTCCTTCACTCTGAGTGCTTCTCCTGGCCTGGCTTTTGATCACTAAGGGTTCAATTATCCTACCTTGTGGATGCCCATAAAACGTCCACAAAAAACACTGGACAGCACGGACCCGTAGTTGTTATGCTCCTTTCAAGTCTGCTTGGAGGACATGATGTTCCAAACACGCATTGAAAATCCATCCCGGTTTTCCAGCGCATGCCTAATTTATGCCCTTGTAGCGTATTGGCCGTGGTGCAAAAAAAAATGTAACAGTACACGGATGTACGCAGAGAGTTTCATGTACAGCCTATGATGACAAAATCTACGTCACTCGGCCCCTAGCGGACCCACGCGAAGAGAGCATAACACTAGTGCAAGTCACCAGTCCCAGATACCCTCACAAGCTGCAGGAGGTCCAGCTGTAGGTTCTGGCAGCATCTCAGAACTGTCTTTCAGAACCATCACTGGCTCCCCATCAAAGGACACGTCCACCTCAGCATGCTGTCGGACACCTTCAAAGCCTTGGCCTTTCAAAGCCCTCGTCTGCCACCAGTCTGTCTGGTTATCTGCTCCCACCTGTTTAGGTTCTCATCCCCGGCCCTCAGCCTCCAATGCACCATTCAACCTTCCTAGCACTGAAAACACATCTCTATTACATTGTACTTATACATAATACCTTGACCAGTGAACACAATTAAGTCATAGCAACTACAGCACACATTTCTTTGAAAACTATTGGATGTTCTCCGTCAAGTTGGCTATATCCGTATTATATGGTTTGGATATAATAAAAACGCATTGCAGAACTGTTGAATATATGTATTTTCCTAGCATACAAATGCTTATTTACACAGCTGCTCCGCTCTTCTTCCGTTAAACCACGGTGAAACCTCCAATTCCTCCTCTGTGAGCCCTTTTCTCCACCCTTATATCCCTCCAGTAAATGTCCTATTGGAATTTCATTTGTAATATTATTTTGTTATATGGATTTCCATCCACATGTCTATAATTCAATATTTACACCTTGGGAATGCAGGAGATTTGATGCGTCTTTCCTACAAAAAATCAAAATAAATCATGTTGGCTACGTTTTAGCAACCTTGGAAAGGGGACTTACTTGTGATTACATCAGGAGTGAAGAATGTCCAAGACGACACACCCAGAGCGCATCTTCTACTAAATGCTTCTTTGTGTTTAGTGCCATTTCAGCATCTGATGAGCCAACTTCCAACATCTGGGGATATACTTATATGGGCTACTGATTGGACAGAGGAAACAACACGCTTATGTGGAAGCCATTTGAATGTGCACGTGCACGTGCATGTAAACATAAAGAAATTGAAAACACAGGGATAGTACTGTGTGTGCAACATACTGTTTTAATCATCGCACTTTCTCATTCTGAAGGTAACAAACCCATGGCTACAAGGCTAATAAGGAGGAACAGATATACACCAAACAAAACAAACCCTGCTGGGGACTGACTGGTCCATCAATAAACAAATATAAATAAACACACATGAATAAACAGTAAATAACTATAAGGCGGCACATGTAATCAATATGTCATCTGTACTGCATGTGGAATGGCGATTACACACAGAGAGGAACACTAGCGAACGTAATTTGGTGCAGCTTCTTTTTTTTTCAGTATTTTTAGTTTTGGCATCACAGTGTGATATAACAGCACAGCCCCCCGCCCCTCCCCCCTCCCCTCTTGGTTTCTTTGATGACAGACAGTCCTTGTTTCCACTCATTCAGTTATGATGAAAGAACACGGAGGATTAGATCATACCATCTACTGTAACTCTATATACACCGCATCTCTGCAGAGCTCAAAAACTATTACCTGTTGTTGATGAAGGATTGTGTTAACTTCTTTACTGAGGATGATGGTGTCATTTCTTAGATGTGTCTTTGCTATCTGATTTGTGAGGTAAAATGGGATCTTAGTTTACTTGATCTGCAGTGAGCTGCTGGACCCGACCCAGAAACAATCTATTTTGGTAGCACATATAAAACATTTACACGCAAACTCAAACATGACTATGGTTCACATAGCCACACAGAACAGTGAAAACAGGACAAATGCCTCGAAAAAAAATTCTAATTGGTCAACAATTTTCAATGAATCTTGAACAAAAAGTTATAAAGTACAAGTTTTCTTTCGTTTCCTCTTTGAATGCAGCGGTCATGGCTTCACTGAGGGCAGCGATGCTGCTCCTGGATTCCAACACTCATAACTGCACTTGATTCTGTTTACACAAGCAGTTATGATAATGGCATTATTTGTTTCTTCCTTAGAAAGATCCAGAACCCTCTTGAAAACTCTGCCTCACGATGCCCATACTGTACAGCTGCACACATTTGTCTTGTCTCCTCATCGCTTTCACCTCATTCATTTGATACTTCAGATGTTATTTCAACCTCAGTGGCAAAACCTCTCACGTAGCCTAATGGTTTTAGCTAGGGAGGGGGGCAAAGCGGAGTGGCAGGACCAGTGAAACAATGGAAACTCGCAAGCAGCTCAGATCAAATATTGGGCATGCTCTCTGTCTGGTTAAGACCCATCCACCCATCGGGTGTTGCAAGCACACAAGCGGGGGGGTCAGGATACACCCAGTGGGGAGGGTGGTGGAGGCAGAGCTAGGGGGCTGTGGCTAGGCTAACGGTTAGCATGGTGGCACGACTGCTTGTTGCCTTGGTGGTGTGCTCGTTTCAGCTGCTCATTTGGTGGTTTTCTGAACTTTCTGGGCAGACTTGGTCACCCTGGCCGATCCACCGACCTTCTTCTCCACGCTCTTGATGACGCCCACGGCCACCGTCTGCCGCATATCTCTGACAGCGAAGCGCCCTGGAATGTGCCAGCACACACACACACACACACACACACACACACACACATACACAAACATACACATACAAACACAAACACACAGATAGACAGAGCCAAGTACATACGATCACATACACAGATACGTACACAACCACACACACAGATATGTACAGAAATGAATCCACACACATAGCCCCGCACATGCGCGCGCGCACACACACACACACACACAGACACACACACACACACACACACACACATAAACACAGAGGAGCCACAAGGGGGAAATCAAGAAGCGCGACATGCTGTGAATTACAACTGGAGCCATAAGTCCGTCATCATGTGGGAGAGAGGCTCGAAATCATGGCCTAGCGCCCTTTACGAGGACATCAATACGGCCTGGAAAGAGAAAGACATGCCATCCTCTCCAGTGTTTGCGCACAAAACTGCTGTCACTCAGTGTTTAATGGCCCTTCGAGAGGCTGACTTACAGCCTCTCTGCTCTCCCCCGTGCGATTGCTGCAAGAGTGTTTCAGCGTTCGACGGATGACAGCGTGAGCTTGAAATGTCTGTATTTGACGTGAACCCAAATTGTTTTATAAATCAAGTTTTAAAACCAAAAAAAAAAAGAAAAGAAAAGAAAATGTGAAAAATCTAAACACTCGGAGAATAAGAACAAGATGTTCAGGCTGATATGCCAAACCAGAGGACAAAAAGAGGTTTCTATGAGCGTGTGAAATCAGATTGAACAGTTAAATTGGCAACATGTGCCGTGTGATTTGGTACAGAGAACATGTGATCCAGACCAGGCCTGAACCGAGGGGAGGATTCACTGAGACAACAAAGTCCAAAGAGGCAGTCAGAACAGATGAACACTCACCTCCCATATCCATCATTAGCTATGTATATTCTAAAAAATCTTCTTACATACTCTTAATTAATAACCACACATTGATCTGTTCTCTGTAACTCTTGATCATAACATTCGCTCAAAATCATCTTCATCGCTGAGAAGGTTGTCTTACCTACAGGGGAAAGTGAAGCGCTGACCTGTGAAATTGACCCAGTGTGTGCTGTGCTTTGCTTTAGCGCTAAAGGCTATATGGCCCGGGCCAGGCTCGTTAACTGGGAGTGGGCTTAGCAGAGAGGCAAAGGATACCATGATGTGAGACATATGCTTCCATGCGCTTATCTAAACTTCGCATAAGTCGCGAGGGGGCCTCGAGCATAGCCTCTGTGAACACTAGCTTGGCCTGTTAATGGATGACATGTGCCCTGTGCCTTATTACATGCTTGGAGTATTTGTCCCAGGCCAGGGAAGTAATGTAGTGGAGAAGAAAGCCAGAGAGGTGAGTCAGACTGAGAGAGGTAGGCCTGGGCTTATCTGTATCCTGCACCCCCTCAGTGTTCCATATGTGACCCTTTCACCTCAAGGTCATAATCCCCACCGGGAGAAACAAGAAGCTAAACCCTTCAATGTAATGGGTCTCTAAACAGGTGGGAACCTGAATTACAGGAAGAATGTTATCAGCCACAAGTCCCACAGAGTGTTACAATGTGCACTTTGCTGTCTGCTAATTTAGCTTAGAGCTACAGTGGAACCCAAGGCATTCTGCAGTTTTAATGAGAGACCTTGAATGTATCCTAGTCACCTAATGCACCTAATGACTGTAACTTTGGACAACAGGATATTAGCAACAGGAAGCCAACCACCCATGAGTGGTTTGGGATCCAAAAGAAGTTTCGTTTACATTTAAAGGGATTTCTGTAGCATTTATGCTGTCCAGTAAAGCAAACATGTTGCATCTCTTGCCTCTGTAGTTCTGCTGCAAATGCAGTGCTTCCGGTGCTTGTATGCTTAGACTCTATTCAACCTCCATTGTAAGACACTTTGAATGCAAGTCTGCCCAATGAAGAAATGTAAGTCTAAATGCGGTATTGTGAATAGTGACAGGAAAACAAAAGCACTCACCCAGAGGCGGGTACTGGGAGAAGCTCTCCACACACATGGGCTTGCCTGGTTGCATCTCCACGATGGCGGCGTCCCCAGACTTGAGGGTCTTGGGGTTGTCCTCCAGCTTCTTGCCTGAGCGCCGGTCGATCTTCTCTTTGAGCTCAGCAAACTTGCATGCAATGTGAGCCGTGTGGCAGTCGATGACGGGAGAGTAGCCAGCGCTGATCTGGCCAGGGTGGTTCAGGATGATTACCTAAGACAGGGAAGGGGGGGTGAAGGAAGAATAGAAAGAGAGAGAAAGAGAGGGGGAACTAATGGATATAAGAAATAATGTGAAAGACCAGTAGGTTCACTTTTTAGATGTATACAAGGGCATGTCAATGTAGTGTTTGTGCTCATGTGGACATCTTTGTGTGTGTGTGTGTGTGTGTGTGCGTGTGTGTGTGTGTGTGTGTGTTACAGTCCTACCTGGGCAGTGAAGCCTCCAGCTTCCTGAGGGGGGTCGACCTTGCTGTCCCCACAAACATTGCCGCGGCGAATGTCCTTCACAGACACGTTCTTCACGTTGAAGCCCACGTTGTCGCCGGGCAGAGCTTCGTTCAGAGTCTCATGGTGCATCTCCACCGACTTCACCTCAGTGGTGATGTTCACTGGGGCAAAGGTCACCACCATGCCTGGCTTCAGAATCCCAGTCTCCACCCGGCCCACTGGCACAGTGCCAATCCCTGGACACACAGACACACAGACACACACACACAGACACAGACACAGACACAGACACAGACACAGACACAGACACAGACACAGACACAGACACCGACACCCACACCCACACCCACACCCACACACCCTTGGGTCAACTCCAACTTTAAATTCTGAAGACGACAAGATGAAACAACTGTTTTTAAGCACTTGCTGTTAAAATAAACCAGCTTCATATCTAAAAGTGTGTATAGTGTGGATTCAGATAAGAAAAAGAATCCAATGAATTGACTAGTATGATGCTAGTCGCTGGACAGTACCCCCTATCTTGTAAACATCCTGCAGGGGGAGACGCAGAGGTTTGTCTGTGGGGCGAGAGGGGGGCATGATGGTATCCAGGGCCTCCAGCAGTGTCGTCCCGCTGGCATGGTGCTCTTTCCTGGCCAGCTTCCAGGCTTTGAACCATGGCATCTACAAAGAAGACACTTCAAACGTCCTCATGCTATGGTATGCAGTTATGTCTTATTTCATACATTGCATTGGCTCAGTGCTATGTACTCCAGTAACTTACACCATATAGTGCTCCATTTTGTTTTTCTTGTGATAACTTTAACTAATGTTAGAACTGGTGGAGTGTGATGTTAGCACTGAAGACATGGGTTTCTATTTTTTAGAAAGGTTATTCTCTGATAATAAATGTATGCCAGCACTTCAGGGAAAGCTAGTTACAGGCATCTGTTCAAATCTTTGTGAACGTAATAGTGTTTGACAGCATCTTGAAGTTGCGCACAGTGAGAAAAGACAAGGGAAGAACGAGTGACAGAGAAAGCAAGAGTAATTTAGTACTCACATTGGAGGAAGGTTCCAGCATGTTGTCCCCATGCCAACCAGAGATGGGCACGAAGGGCACTCCTGTGGGGCTGTAGCCAATCTTCTTGATGTAGGCGCTGACCTCCTTGACGATCTCCTCGTAGCGTTTCTCGCTGTAGGGCGGCTCGGTGGAGTCCATCTTGTTGACCGCCACGATCAGCTGCTTGACGCCCAGCGTGTAGGCCAGCAGGGCGTGCTCACGGGTCTGACCGTTCTTAGAGATGCCCGCCTCGAACTCACCCACCCCTGCTGCCACAATCAGCACTGCACAGTCAGCCTGTTCAGGGGTAGAAACGGAAGGGCATCAAGGAATATGTACTATTGTAAACCTCTTAAAGGTAAGTGATATAAGACTAGTTCACTGAATCTTGGAATATTGACGTTGTATTCAGCACACACGTGTCATGTACTCCTCATGTTATATAGTAGTCCAAATGGCAAAATTGGATTTAAAACTTAATTCAAAAGTGGTAGTTTGATGCTAGATAAATATAGTATTCTAATGTACTTTATATAGGCAAAGCATGATAAATTCACACTCAAAATGCTACATGATAACACTTTTCTTTAAAAGTCCACCAAGACAAATCCTGCTTGAAGTTCCACTAATAAGAGAGACCAAATTAAGATTGATTCAAGTTTCGGACACAAAGGCACTCCAGAATTCAGCATGAGAGACTGGCCCCACCTGTGAGGTTCCAGTGATCATATTCTTGATGAAATCTCTGTGTCCAGGGGCATCGATGATGGTGATGTAGTATTTGTTGGTCTCAAACTTCCAGAGAGAGATATCGATGGTGATTCCCCTCTCCCTCTCTGCCTTCAGTTTGTCCAGGACCCAGGCGTACTTGAAGGATCCCTTCCCCATCTGACGCACACAAACAGTGGAC
The DNA here is from genome assembly GCF_900700415.2 of Clupea harengus. Lineage (NCBI taxonomy): Eukaryota > Metazoa > Chordata > Actinopteri > Clupeiformes > Clupeidae > Clupea > Clupea harengus. The sequence goes on along the minus strand of NC_045155.1, from coordinate 17,550,519 downwards.
CAGCTGAACATTGCAGCAGGACATTGCATTGCATAACAGCTCCATCTTGTGTCCATAACAAGAAGGACATGCTCATTATTTCCCCCCTTGATAGCAGCCGAATTGTTTACAATTGCATTTCTGTTATTAAACGCTAGAAATTTGAGATTAATAAGCAAACCAATACACATGTGGTGGGCTACTGGTCAGAAGCATGGTATGGGTATAACCAGTCATTGGTGTGTGTTAATAATCTCTGCTTGCAGACACATGGATGCCTTCACACATATGGATCATTCACAGATCTGCTGTTTTCACCTATCCACTCATTTGATCATTATCCTATTAAGCTCCAGCATGCCTTTGCATTGAGGGTCCTTAGCCTTGAGGGACTCGACTAAACTTCCTCCCCTCTCTGCTCAATTTCTGAGGAGCTCATTTGTGAAGGAGTTAATGGTCACTTGTCAATTTGCACTGCCTGACAGGAATAGAGCACTGCTCCATCCATGATGCCTGAGCATGAGCAGATTCTCAACCCCAGGGGGCCCCCTCACCTCAGCTGCCTCCTTCTCAAATTTCTCGATGGTGCGCTTGTCGATGCCTCCACACTTGTAAATGAGGTGGCCGGTGGTGGTGGACTTGCCCGAGTCCACGTGGCCGATGACCACGATGTTGATGTGGATCTTCTCCTTCCCCATGCTGAATCGTCACCGAGGGCGGGGACCCTCACACAGTGCACTGCTTAGAGGAATGGGGTGTGGCAATAATCAAGTTTACACTCTGATATGTGGCTTGATTTTCTGCTTACATATTCTATTACTCTACACAGGATTGCCTCAGTTGAAATTGAGACGTTTCAAAAAATCTGGGCTGATTTCTGGTTTATTCTATTTCCAAATATACAGCCACACTTGAAATAGCAGAGGCAGAGATTGTATTTCTGACATGATGGCAACCGTGGCAAATTTATACTATAATATCTATCATCAGACATCAAATAGCCCCAATCTGAATAAATTAACTATATTTTAAGACCCAAATCAGGGCAGTGTCTGCATTTCACCGCAGCAGAAGCAGAAGCAGAAGCAGTGAGGTTATTTACTCTCGGTACAGACGACGAGGCCATAGCAGTGCAGGTCAGAGACTGTTCTCCATTCCCAAAGCGTAGGGTGTCACGGTACCCATGTACAATTTGAATTCCCCCTCATGAAAATAAGACAGTAAAAGTCCTGGCTGGACCTCCCCGAAATGAACACTGTTACATTACATGGTCCCGGCTCTCCCAAATGTCACTGTATAATTCACGTACTGCCGAGAGCAAATGGCTTTCATAATTGAAACATTGGCCTGATTAAAACATGTAGCACTTGCTCTTTTATATCAACCCTCCAACCCAGTGAGTGTCTAGACATATCTCTTGCCTGAGATGACACAAGTCTGATAAAACGCTGATAATTTGAGGTAATCGCTAAGTTTGGCCCCTTACCTGCAGCCGTAACCTCGAGCAGCAGACTGCTGTCTCTGGCCCAAGCTCCTCTGTGCACCTACAAGGGGTGGCAGACTCCAAATTTGCCTGCGCAGTGAATACACTCCAAACTCACACACACCCTCCCCTCTCTGACAGAGCAATGCGGTAGAGTGGTGGGGAGAAGAGACTGCAGTGAAACACAAGTGCATCAGAGCATCATCACAGACTGAAGGGGGAGTTTAAAAGGGATCGGGATGGACTGAGAACGAAAGCAAGCACAGTACTGAGGGGTGAGAGACAAACATGTTTAAATACATTTGGTGCCTGGGCACTGATGAATTCTGGAGGCCACCTAGCTCCAGTTAATACATCACAGGATACAGGATACAGATACAGATGATTCTGATATTGTAATCTCATCAACCTGCAGAAACTGGGTCATAATGTACTCTTTTTGTCGTCACCACCAAACACCTTTAGTGTAGTCAACCAATGAGATTGCAAACATTCACACAGCTAGTGATACGCTTTTCAGAACTGTGGTAGCATGAACCAAGACCTGATATAATTTCCTTTTTCATCAATTGTTTCACTCATCAATGCAATGTGAATGTTATAATGAGAACGCCATGGCAAATAATACTGCTGTCCAAATGAGAGATGCCAAATAAATGCCCTGAGGTTTGAGATCAGATGACTCTGAACTGCAGGGGCAGAAGTTGTATTGGCAGCACAAAGTCTACAGGTCAGCGGATTGCTGTTGAATCAGGATCTCTACAGAGCCTTACACCAAAACTGAGGATGCCTAAAGAATGGTATGGGGTGACTGTGACGATGGGGTCACTTCATATAAAAAAAAAATGTAATTGTGTGAAAAATTACTGTGTATTATGTAATTATTGTAAAAATGAGGAAATATCCAAAGCCATTCCAAAGGAGGATTTAATAAAGGCATAAACCTTTAACAAAATGGGCAGGCACAATAAATTAAAAAAGCAAATCATCCTTAAAAACATTTCAAAGGAGCTGTAATGAACCAAATAAAAATAAAAAAAACATCACAATTAACAATTCTACATTTTTTACCACTCATCTAGGCCTTCCGACAGGTGAATATGCAGACATCCTTGACATACATTTAAAAACATATTTCTTTGTACTACGTTGACTCACAATCTGTGTTGGCAATCTGTACCTAACTCTCCATAGTTAATCACGGCTCACATTAAATTAAGTCTACACTGAAAAGTGCTTGGTGAAATCACACTTGTCCTTTTTTTAAATGGTATTAGGAAAACACAAAATGGTTTGATGAACAGAAGAACATGAAACAGTTGGTGCCCTGCATGGATGTGGACCAACCCTGCACGTAAGCAATGGGTCACAAAGATCAATTTGATTCTGGTTAAATGTTGACTTCTCCACTCTCCTCACAATGACTGCTGTCTGCAAGTGAAATAGCCCAAGGCAAGGCAAACTAAAACCAATAAAACATGCTTGATTTTCAGCTCCTGAGGGCAAAGACGTTTACGTTCATCAACAGCATTCATTGATGCAGGTTACGGTCCAAAAGTGCCTCTGTGGTTTAGTTCTGATCTACACTGAATTAGGAGAGAGTTAGCCTACACATTTCAACACGCTGTTCCCTCCAAAATTCTTTCAGCTTTTGTGCAGCAAGGACAACACAGGTTCCAACATTGTAAAAAGCTACTTGTCTTTCTGGCTAGTACACAGGAGAACTAAATGATGCCTTACACAGGATCCCACATTTTCGTTTTTCAAAAGCAAAAGTGTTTTCCGCTGGGGATGGAGCAGTGAAGTTCAGTCCCGTGTTGCTCTGCACCAGTGTTTCTCTACAGACGTCCCGGTGTGCCGCTCCTTAACGGCCTCCTTTGTGACCTCAGAACATCTTTTAGAACATCAATTCTTCATGACCCCGACACGAGTGTGCAGGCCACACACCTTCCACACTCATCACTTCCCCATCCTCCTGTCCTCTGTTCACAGCCGACAGATCTTGTTGCTCCAGCAAGCCTACCCCCTTGCTCCCCCCCCCCCCCCCCCCCCCCCCCCCAAATAACTGTGTCTGGACACCTTACATTTGTCTCTGGCTTCGGGCCTACTTCCAGCGCGGGGCACCTTGGGGACACTACGTCCGCCGCCGTTTGGCCCCGCCGGGGCTGGAGGGGTTGCTGGAGCTGAGCATCTTTTCGGTGGCCCGGTTCCTCTTTCTCTTCTCCCCCACCGCCTCCTTGGGCTGGGCGGCCTCACCCGGGACCCTCTCGGGCCGGTCCCGTTCCCGTTCCCGCTCCCTCTCTTTGTCCTTGACGCTTGGCTTCTCCACCATCTTCACCGAGGAGTTGCTGCCTGGCAGATGGGAAGACAAGAGGGGAGAGGAAAGGGAGGGGGAAATAGAGAAGACAGGGACATGACAGTTCAGAACAATCGAGGGCTCGAAAAAAAACGTCTCTATTCTTAAAACTCAGGTGGCTAGTCTGAGATTCAGAGTTTATTCACTGGGCAATTGTAGCATTCATACATTTGGCATGTCAATCCCAAAATAAAACAAAAACAGTGGTACTGACTTGCCAAATTGAACACTTTATGAAATGTAGACATTTCAAAAATATGACCAACAAAACACAAAGTCTCAATGGGTAAAAATGGCAATTTGGTCGGCCGTCCAAGAGCAGTGCTAAAGTCTTGTTGGAACACAAATACATTTCCAGATAGCGCTTAAGAAAGAGCATTTGAAATGTTCTCCAAATTCACGGCCCGAAACATAAGGTCTAACAGACAACATTGTGCATTTCCACACTCATTGTTCATGGGATCCCAACTGCTTGGACACCCCTTTGGTGGGGGCCAGGTAAGCAACTCCACCACCCTGTCTCAATGCAAGCAGGACAACTGCTATGACTTCACATGCCAGTGGGTTCGAGATTTAGTCTTGTATAACATCCAAATACTAGTTGCCAATACTTATATAAAAAAATATTTTAAAAAAAAAACAAGATAGGATATCTGTTGAATAAAACCTGAAGGGAACAGATTCAGAAATACAGGCCCGTGGTCATGCTCAACTCCATGGACTACTACCAAGGTGTATGAGGAGAATTCAACAAACGATTTGAAATAATCCCACTGCTGTGGAAGTGTAAGCCATGGGAGAAAAGGTTAGAAAAGTTACGCATTATTCAACTGGCTTTCAATGCAGACTCCACCTCAACTAGCCACCACCATTAAACATGCCACGACACACCCTAGACCCCTGAACGTATCCCTCTCAATAAACAAATACCAACTTCTCATGAAAATTAAGCATGCCATGCTTTTTATAGATATGTACACACAAATGACAGGATATTATTGCTTTTTCTAGCCCAACTGCAGGTGCAGAAAGGGGGGTAAAGGGGGAAATAGAGACTGGGAGAGAGGAGAGGATTAAAGATGGAGGAGGAGGAGGAGGAAGAGAGAGAGAGAGAGAGAAAGAGAGAGAGACGCACATGGTGTGTGTGCTCTCTGATGTTGCCCTACAGCGATCTCTGGACTTTAACAAGGTCAAGTTGGAGTTTTGGAACAGAGCAGAAGTGTTCTTCTGTCCATACCTCTCAATATCCTGGCCGGCCATACTGGGACCCAGACCTTTGAAAACGAGACACAAATGACCAGTGTGAGGGGCGCCAACGTTGCGTGCCAAAAGGGGAGAACGTTCCAGAAAAAAAGTGATGCAACGACGCACTGGGGCTCAAGTTTTTTTTTTTTAAAGTGCGCACGTCAGAAGGAACGAAACAGAATAGGATAGAAAAGGAAAAACACATTAAGTGATCAATACAAGTGTGAATAAACAAGAAAAGGACCTTCTTCATGCGTTGCAGGAGGATCCCGCTCCTCTTTAAACTCCTCCTTCACATCATCTTCTGAGACAAGTTTACCTGTTCAAATGAGAAGTACATGACAGTTAGATGCAACCATCAGTTCTAACAACTACTTCCATTGCAAACAGAAAAGTGATTCATCCATGGACAGTGCTGCAAATGTAATGTAATGTTTACCTTCCTTCACCTCTTGAATGATCTCCTCTGGTAGCACAAAGGTTTTTTCAGAATTAGGAAAAGGCAATATTTCGGACTCATGCTGTAATGAACAAATTGACATTATTAAGAGACATTGTCAGGGCAGTTGAGCAGGATTTAAATGAAAGCATCTACATACTGAAACACTCACCAAAGCTTGCATGTCATACATCGTACTAAGGTGGTCCCAGATGACTTTCGACGACACCTGTCTGCCAATATTCTGACTGAACTTGTCCCGAATACATATCATGTGAAAGTGACGGTTTACACCTGCGTTACAGAAATAATTGCAAACAGTTAAGTAAAACACACAATGATTTGGAATATGGAGGGAAAGCTGACTATATTATCGAACATGAACAAGAATAGCTAGCTATGTTGCTACTCACTTGTCTTCTATTAGTGACCAACAGTCAAGCTCGTTAGCTACCTTAGCTACGTTAGTTAGTCAGCTAGCTGGGGTTGGGTCTATAAGGGCTGAATAGCAAACATTAACATTCATTTCTACTCTGCCAATCCAGTAAATTGGTAACGTTGTATAAAAAAACACTAGACTACTACTAATATACTAACAATACAGATACTTAAGGTAACGTTAGCCCCTTGCATTTTCTAACGTGAGCGTTTATTATGCTAGCTAGCCTTGCTGTTTCAGATTAACTTGCTGGGTAACGTTAATGCACCGCATTGATGGATTCACTATGCTAACTTAAACAGCTACAGAAAGGTTACACGAGAGGTAAAGTTTGTGATAATATACAAATGCTCTATGATCTCTTGAAATCATTCATGCCACTTAGTTACCAGTTATGTTCACTCCAGTCCGCCAGCTAGCTACAAGTTAGTTATCCTAGCACGGTTCCTGTCTGTCTCGTCTTTTAGCCAGTTAGCAGAGGCTAGCTAGATATTTGGGCCTAGCTGACGTTACTTGATTAGCTTTAGGTGAGGAATCTTTAAATAACTCGCTTACCAACAGGTTTGTGACCCAGCATGGCATGAAAGAGGCACACTTCCACCTCTTGGCTCCATATTACCGACTCATCTGCAGGACCTAACCCAGAGTCGGCCTGTTTCTCGTCCGCAGGAACGGCCTCAGCTTCCCCCATGTTTCTGACACAAACAATGGACTCCGCTGCAACAGCAACACAACACACTGCAGACAGACACGGAGAATGGATTTTAGAACAGGGAAAACAGCGCCCCCCAGGGCCATAACTATGTCCTGTAATATAACACTTGGCGACAACGTAACGTCTGAAGTTATCAAGTAACAATCATCTTGTGTGACACGTTTAATGCTACTTGTCTCGTCAGTCATTGCAATCCATCGATATGGGTAATTTCAGCAGCAGTGGTTATTTTATCAGATTCTGATCAGCTCAGCTGTTTCTTACCTGACAAGTTGTAATTGTAACCATCATAACCATATCTAAGAATTGTGCTCCCCAACACATACACACATAAATATCCTCTGTAGTCCAAATCTAAAGAATCTACACTGGGCCTTTGTCCATAAAATAAGTGAGGATTTGGTTTGTAGTCTATAGCCTGGCCAGCACGAGTAGAGTACCACTCTGATGAGGATATCTGGCTTCTTGGCTAAACCACAACACAACTGTAATGGATAACACTTTTTAAAAAGCTCTCTTCATAGCCATGTTTCAATCCCTCATTATAGATATCAGAATGTATGACCCCCCATGACCCCTATGCCATTTGAATCATGACACTTGTAATTCTGACATTTTGTGTATCATGCTGCCACCAACATGCTGGTCAAATACATGATAAATAGCGTATAAGTGCCTCGTGATGTGTATTTACTGCCATTGGCACAATTCAGAATCAAACACAATAGCTGCGCTGGATCTTTCCACCTCATTCGACTGACAAAGGGATCAAATGTGGCCCATTAGTTTGCATACGCATAGTGGAATGTGCAATTGTGACAATATGCAAACAAAGGCTTTCGGAGTCCAATAAGAACCACACGATGGCGCTAGACGATAAAATATCCTTGCTAAGGACTTCAATGACGCTGTGAAATTGGGTTCTTGGCCTCAAATATGGTTCTTGGCCTCATGCATTCGAAATTGATGATATACTCATCTGACAGACTTAACTGTTAATAATGGTTCATTATAGAAAATAGAAGAATTTTATAACTCATTTTAAATTGGTATTCCGAAGGCCTGTTTTGATTTCAGAATGCGACAAAACTGTCTTGTTGGAGGGTCACTTTTGATTATTTGGGTTTATATTATTATTATTTTATTTTTGAAAATGATTCCGACCAATTTTATCAACTGATGAGATTAGACGATGTCTTTCGTGTAATAATGCATTACCAGATAAAAGACCAGGGCTAAATATCCTGAACAAGTGTTTAATTTAATTGTATCGCAAACAAATATAGTTATAAAATGCCTCAATAAAAATCACTCAACTAAGTAAGCCTGGGTGTCACCTGGCAATGCAGAGGTTAAAACCAGCGTGCTTTAAATTACGCCAAATCGTTACTTCTCTGATGCAATGTTGTTCCAATTTCCTACAGTGCGATGCACACAGCTGCAGCTGCTGCTGCTCCGAGGGCGAGTCAGTGTGGGATTGTGTTTGTGTGATAGCATTGTGCCAAGGGCAGGGAAGGGCAGGCGGGCCCAGACTGAGCGGCGCCGCGGCACACCTGGGGAAGTTCAGGTTAAATAGCTCCACATTCCTCGGCGCACAGCTGATTGAAACATTAACAAACAGTAATCCGCGAGCCAAGCTGCAGATGGGCCGGGAGCGCAGCCAAGGAAAGAGGCTCACTGTGCTATGCTTTTTTCTCTCTCTCTCACCACACACACAGCCCTCTTCTCTCTCTCTCTCTCTCTCTCTCTCTCTCTTTCACTCACACATACACACACACACTCTGTGTATATGCGTTTAGGCACGGGAGCGCATGTGTTGGTGGTTTTTTTTGCTTATGTATTTGAAATTTCGCCATTGTCTTATTCTTTAGTTTAAAATCTTTAAATTATTTTTGTTTACGTCGTCTCTCAAAAACCAAAGCTAACAGTAACAGCGCAAGACTTTCGGAGATTAGCCTACGTATCATTTGTCTTCTATGGATCTGTTTGGTAACAGCTGATGACTGTTTTCAAAGCGTCTGGCTAGCTTTAATGTGTTTAATTCATGTGATTCTTGGTGATGAGTCATCTCCAGTGGAATGAAGTTTTCTGTGATGTCAGTTCCAGGCATTTTAGCAGGAAATAGTGTCTAAGAGCTTTTGAATGTTTTAACCCTTTTCTTTTCCAGTAACCATATTCGAGTGAACACGTTTGTTCGAATAACAAAACTGTCAATCAAACGTTTTCCAAAATACTATTTGTTTTAATATAAACATCATTTAGGTACATGGTAACAAAACAATATTGACATTTGACATAGAATGCATTGTAATATACAATACAGATATAACTCAGCAATCTGAGAAGTTTGCATTTTTTACAAAATATAAAATTCTTCTCTAAGTGTACGTTCAAAATTCAGAAATACAAAAAGAACAGGAACAATGGAATTGACATTGTCTTTTGGAGGCATCCAAATAGGCAATATTAAAAGTGATTGTTGTGATGCTATGTCGGCAACTGTCCATACAGCTAAACCTAAGTCACATCAGGGACCTCCATTCTTGGTTGGTCACCTCTGGCTACACCAGACTCCCCTTGCGCTTGTCTACTTGGGAGTAGGCTATCAGTATGGCACCACAAGAATGCTTCGTCTCGTCACTTCTTGATGCAAGGTTTGGGGCGAGACGAAACATCACCGGTGTGACAGCATCCCGTGTTCTGGTTGATGCTACTGCTTCTGCTGCTGCTTCTGATGTCTCTCAGAAAAATCAGCGACAGAGGATTCTGTCATCTGAGCACCCGTTCTAGAGAAGAGAAGAGAAGAGAAGACGGTCGATTAGTTTACATCATGTCAGTTTACTCAAACTTTTTATATGATCAATCAATACATACTAGTACAGCCAGAGGTAACATAAGCCTGTAACTCGCACTATTGTGATAACAGTTTCATGATTCTTACCTCGACAGAGATGCTGCTCAGCTCTGCGTTGAGGGTTGTCAGAGGCGTGCGGGAGCCCGAGGACGCTTGCTGACGGTTCATGCCAGGTGAGTCGAGCTCGACCTGGAGGTCCCAGATGTAGTCGATTACGTGCTGAAGGATCTCCATCTTGCTGGCCTTCTTGTTAGGTGGCAGAGTGGGCACCAGCTCCTTAAGCTTGCTGTAGCAGTTGTTCATGTCCTGGAGGAACACGCTCATCTGCTCGTCCAGCGAGGGGATCTTGCACTTAGAGATGACCAAGCTCTGCTCGGAGAGACAGCGAACCATGTCCTCGCTGCCAACCTTGCTGTTCAGCGCGCAGGTAGATCCAATAACCTTCATCTTGAGTTGCGAATTATTAAAAGAGTCGCTGTCAAAAACTGAGGCAAAAAGTAATTTATGTTTTCGTGATGACAGCAAAGTCAGTTGGTTGGCTGCCAATAATTCCCTTCGTAGAGTGTGCGTAACACGTCGAACACTTTCTGACAGTTGTGATCCCGATGGAAGCGGCCGCTGTACTTATGTGTCTTGAGGACTTAGGGGGAGTGTCCTAAACAGGGTAACTTAGAGCATCCTGACCAATGAATAAGTCTTGCTCGCAGGCGCGTCCATCCCACTGGTTTGATTCCACCAATAACGACTCTGCAGTGGTTATCAACCTGTACAATCTGTTAGAGGATGGTGTTACAAATGGAAACAAATGTGTTTTTTTTCTACGGGTGCAATGTAGGAACCCAGCTGTCCGTCGCCCGGGGACTCTGCAGGTGTAGGGATCGCCTAGGGGCGTGGGTGGGAGCATATCGTAAAGAATGCAGCAATCACTTTGGATGAATAGGCTTTTAATTGGTGCCTTAACCACAGTTGAAATAGCCATGCATGCCTTTCTTTGCCAGTGCAATGAAAGAAAAATCCTACAGGCAAAAGTGAGTGGACCACCTCAACCTATTATCATTGTTATTGCTCCGAATAGCCAGATGAGGTATTAGTGGGCGTATAAGACATTTCATCAGGTGTCTATGTTTGATTTTAAGCGTTCTTTTTTAGGCTAGTCAGTGTGTTGCATAGCCTTTGCAGTAGCCTAGTTTTAAAAACGGATAGTGATTTTCAGTATGATAGATTTATGATGGGATAATTTTTGCATGCTTGAAATCTCACTTAGCCTAAGTTACTGAATCTTAACAAAAACATAGTCTAATTAAACACGTTATTTGTCTCACGTATTAAAACGGTCTTTTATACATTTCCATAAACAAAAACGGATACGTTTTAGGCAGCCTAGATCATGCAAAAATCCATGATAAAAAAGTAGCTAACATTTTTTAAGTAAAATAACTTTGCAATATGCTACTTTAGACCCCCTTACACGTAGCCCCTTGCCCCTTGTGTTGAAGTTCCCAGAGAATAAATTTACAGAGTCTTTCACATGTTCCCACTGAGTGTGCAGGCGTGTGTGTGTGTGTGTGTTGAAATAGCATTGCTCTGCTCTGAATCTTCCCCAGATTGTCCAAACAAGCCGAAGCAGACTGGCAGGCGCCAGTGCCGTGACGTCACCCATTCATCCAATCCCTGACGGCTGTCAGGCTGGCGCCGCGCGGGCGGTGGCCATGGAGACCGCAAACAACGGGCTTGCACTCCCCCCCATTCACCTGCACAGTGCAAACTCTGAGAACAAACTAGCTGCCGGGGATCGTCATTCATTTATCACGTTAAACCAGTCTCTGAAGAGATTACCGCCCTGCACACCTGCAAACTGCCATTGTCGCTAGCTTGCTCGATCAACTTCCAAAGGGGAGAGAGAGAATAGGAAAAGAGGGCTTTGAATCGCTGTGATAGTTCCTGGATGCCTTCAGATAGGGTTTTCCCTCCTCTTTCAAGCAAATTCCTTTAGTCATTCATTCCTTGCAGAAACACTTGGCTTTATTTAGGTGCAGTTAGCGCACATTTGACAAGAACCGGCTATTTGACAGTTATACTATTTGGCTGTTGATTCATTTCAGCCTATTTATTAGCCTGCAGTTTAGTAGCCAATATTTTTTTCCTTTGAATAAGTAAGCAGTACATTAAATAAAGGCAAACATTGTCTGTCTTATAAAATAATGGAAAAAAAAATTTGTTTCTGCAGGCTGCAATTTATGCCATACAAAGGCAAATATATTTATTTTATTCAAATTCGGTTTAACCATGCAAGTTATTCTGCAGTTTGAATGCTGTACTATGCCTATGTTTTTGTCAAAATTAAATGAATTGTTAATAATGCAATTGCGCAGGCATGATGAAAAGACAGAAAGTGCTTTACAGTAATTATGCTTCATGTTTGTTGTTTATCTTTACATTTTAGAGTAACCAAATGTATAATGCACAAATTATGCATACTGCACTTTACGTGTCCTGCAGCCAAAATAACTAATAATAACTTTTGTTTTAGCTTGCATTACTTTTTTTTTTTTTTTTACTTCTTTTTTAGCTTGCATTTCTGGGTAACTTATTTAGGAAATATTTTTTTCTTAATTCTAATTTATTATGGTAATTTCTGCACTAATGCATTTATAAGACAAATATATTTATATAAGTAACAACCAAATAATAGTAACTGTCCTCTGTTCTCTCTCTCTCTCTCCCTCACCTTGGTCATCTTGCCCTCTTCCTTTCTCTTTTTATTGTAGAGAGGAGATGCCTCTCTGTCCCTCTCTCTTTCTCTCTCTCTCTCTCCATTTGTGGCATCCTGTTGTCCTCTCTGTGTCCACTGTCTCAGGTCATGGCAGTGAGAGGGCGGGGAGGAGGGAGGAGGTGCAGGGTGAGCCAGAGGGGCGCAGGGCCGAAAACAATGGGAGCGCAGAGCAAGGATTGTGGGAGAAAATCTCGGCTGGAGCCACTGAGTCTGGAGCTCCCCTCTCCTCTCCCATCCAGCTTTTGTTCTGCTGCAGAGGCATCAGCACTTCCTACCGACTGCAACAATAACTCCACACAGCTGGGCTCTTTAATCTTGTTTACAGCACATCAAGGCAAGAGAGGGGAGGGGAGGGGAGGGGAGGAGAGGGTGGTGTCAAAAAGAAAAGTGAAACATATTAGCTCCTGATTTTAACTGACAGAAGGGGAGAGGACACCCCACTAACGCCCTGATAATACCCTGCCATACATTTAATGGCATTTTTTAAAGGGGGGAAGGGGGGGGGTGGGTGGGAGTTAGTGAAGTGCTAAATGTTTCTCTAAGTCTGTGTGTCACAATGTGTTGCACTTCGATTGGGCTAAGAGAGTCACTCGAGGGAAAGAAACCTAAAATTGAGAGTGGTGTCTGTGTGGTTACTGTGTTACACTTCCAAATGCCAAATGTTCTTTTTTTGAGGATGTGTGGCTACTGTGTTGTACTCCCAAATGTACTGCTGTTGTTTTGTTAAGCTGCCTTTTTTATGCACTTTCCTTTTCAGCAGGGAAATGTACTGGTGGCAGTAACGCCCTTTATCGCCATGGAAATGAACCTTGGAAGGCTGGACACAGGAAGTGGCTTGTGAGAGAAGTTGGGCAGCCAGCCGGCGACTTGATGATAAGGAGGAAGGACATTCCAGGAATATTTTGCCACCTTCTAACTACCGCTGCTATTATATTTTAAGGCAATCACCACAAATTATGCTGTATAGCACTTATGCTGCTGCAATAACAGAGATTATACGGTTTTGTTTAGTGGCTGTCCCCCTCAATCACTGTTAAGCAAAATATAGCTGTTTGGAAAAAAGCCAAAAAGAAGTGATTTATTTAATCATCAGCAGCTTCAAATATGCTTTGTGTGAAAAATGCATGACCGTGTTTTCCCAATTACATCTCTATTCAGCCATAAAGACTAATGGCTTAAATCATACATGCAAAACACACGCACACACACGCACACACACACTAGCCCACCCACCAGCAGGTTTGCTGCTTTGTGTGGTATGTTTGGCAAAGTTACATCATTGTGTCATTTTATGGCTGTTTGCAACAGGTGATTATTCAGAATATTTTTACAGTGTTCTGTTGTGACAGTTACACATATCTGCACAGGCGCACACACACACACACACACACACACACACACACACACACACACATATATGGGGGACAGAGGGGAAAAACAGAGACCTTCTGTACATTACTTTCTTCCTTGTTGTTTTTCTCAACTCCGCTGCTCCAGCTCCTCTGATAAGCAACACCTGTGAACAGGTGTGCAGAGCTGAGAACAGTAGAAGAGTCAGGGTGGGGAAGAGAAGGGGGAGGGGGGCAAAGTGCAGGGCAGAGCTGCACCCATGCAGAACGTGGGAACCTGGGATCCTGGCCCGACACGACTCGCTGAGGTAAAATATTAACCCGTCCGTCTGAGCTATCAGCCCCAACACCCGGCGTGTGAAGTGAAACCGTGTCCCTGTGCAAAGCTGGTTATATGATGTCCAAAGGATTTCAGGGGTGAGCTCTCTCACTTTCCCACGCAGTGTCAGGATGCAGGTGCAGCTCTGAGGAGGTAACGAAAGCAACAGGAAAAGAAAAAAAAGACTAAGGGATGGATAAGGGTGATACATGAAAGGAAAGTGAATTCCTTTTAAGTTGCACACAAGGTGCATTGGTGAGGGCTGCTATCAAATATAGAATGGAGTATCAGTCAGCCATGGAACAGTGAAATGGAGCTTTTAAAGAGTAACATGCATATATGTGGTGTTGACTTGAAATGTTTATGAAGTAAACGCATGAAACTTGTAATACTTTTAGCTTCAAGATGATCACACTTATGTTCCGAATACAAAAACTCCAGAATAAATTGTATCTCTGGAATATGTATATAAACCAGTAAGAGATGGAGAGTCTAGTGTCAGATAATGGCACTGTGTGAGGGACATATATTGAAAGTATTCTGACTTAAACAGGCTCCTGTATTTCCCAAAGGGAGACAACACTTTTTGAAGATGACTAGCACTTTAATGTGGTAACATCTTCACTCACTTGTCTCAGCCTCAGATGACCTTTGCTTGCACAGCTGAGGAGGTCTCAAAATGGCTTGCTTTTCAGGAAACCTTGGAAGTTTTTTTTTCTCCTTGGATTTTTTTGTTACCATGACTTCATGGTTGTGGTAACCATGAACCATTTTTGAACATTACAGTTGTTTATTATTAAACAAGCAGTAACAACAAATGTAAAGGATAACAAAAAGTTGAATTCAAAGAATATTTATGTTTTTATTTCACACTTGTGTGTATTCATTTTGACTGAACACCAAAAACCTAATTCACTTAATAGTTTCATACACTCATAAACGTAGCAGTGCCTTTCCCGATAAACACGAGTCTCCAATTGGAATTCCACGTACGAGAATTAGTGTGGTAAACCGAAGTGAAGGCATTTCCATCAGGTCAGCGACTCCGAGTGACAGGCAGCTAATGAGCATCCCCCTGTGGCTCGGCGTTAACCCCCGCAACCTCCGCCACCGTCTCACTGACGTGTCATTAGCGGGTCAAGCCTAGTTCAGAAGCCCCGGCTGCACCGCTCATGTTCCGCCTTAACGCCACGGCCTCTGTCCCAATGCCGCCAGTCTGAGTCGCAGGAGACCTGAGAGGGCCTGGTGAAAGTGGGGTAGATTAAAATGGGGAAGGGGAGGCGTTGGGTGTTGAGTGGCGGCCTTGGTGCGGGATGGGTGGCTGGGGGGGGGGGGTATTTTTGAGGGCACCAGGGTACTCTACTGGCACTCTAGTGTGTGAAAGCATCTAAACCCTTCTCTCACTAGCCCCCCTCCACCACTGGTACTTGTCCCCTTTTTTTGGATAAAGGGAGCCCTCCATGGTATTCTTGCCAAAACTAGGCCATGAGAGTCCTCATTTGCTCTATGAAAGGACGCTGAAAAAAAAACATAAAGGACAGTAGATACAGCAAGTCTTCCCAGCATGTCTCAGCATTTCACTCCCCATTCACACATGCACCCTCCCTTTCTCTTACATGCTCCCCTTTTTCTCTCTCCCTCCCTCACCCTCTCTCTCTCTCTCCCTCACTCTCTCCCTCTCCCTCTCCTGTCCGCTCTTGCATTCTCTCACTCCACGGTCCAGGCTCCAGGGGGGGCCCTGACTGCTCTCTCTCTCTCACCCAACAGGGTGGGGTTTGGGTGGGCTGCGGCTGCGGCGTGTCTACCCCATTGAGGAGCCTGAGCACCGGAGGCCTGTGACTAGCCTGGTTCCCACACAGGCTCTCAAAGCGCTTAATGGTGTCTAATTAGCTCGCCATCTGCTTGTGACAGTGTAGCAATGGTATACAGAGATCTATTGAGAGCATGGACATTGTGCTGTGGGATACTTTCCACTTCAGTGGCAATTGCTTGGAGAAGCTAAGGACCTGGGGGATCGGTGGGGGTCGTGGTTGGGGTGTGGTGGGTGTATACGTGGCCAGAGGCTTCCTTTTTTGAGGGGAGGGGGGGCATTGGGGTTGTAGAACACAATAGGAGACACTGTTAAAGCTTGTAGCAAATCTAATAATGCTGGAGGTCTTTTCTGTGAAGACTGCCCTCGCATGCATTCTCTCGATCACAATCCCACACACTCACACATCAACACACACACACACATGCACAAAGACTTCTTGATCATTCTTTTTGGAACCCTGGCCCGTGTTTTCCCCCATCTTCACCAGAGTCTCCTTTCTGGCTGTGCTTTTTTGTCCTCTTGCGTCTTTGGAAAAATGTATTAATCAAAAACCCACACGTCTGACATTTGGCTCACTCTTCCCCTGTGGCTCACATTTATTTTCATAAAAAAGAAGTTTAATTCCGCTCAAATTGTTGCTGAATTTCATCCAAACTTCCACAGTAAAAATGGCCTCCAGAGATTCAGATTTAATCAATAATATCAACGATAGACCTGATAGTCATATTACCATAATAAAAAAAGGGGGGGGGGGGGGGATGAATGTGACTTAAGCTGATGTCAGTGGCTCCAATTTGTTTGTGCTGTGTACCATCTGTTACAGATGCTTCCACAGCACTCAGAGCTGCTGCCAATTTGTTTTGCTGAAAAATGACCAGAGGAGGCCGGCGCGTAAAACACATTGACAAAACCGCCCGTCATGGTATTACCATACGTCAGGCCTGGGAGATATTTCATCTCGGAACAAGGAAGCAGATTTATTGTGTCCGCACCTTTTGTGGCACCCCTCGAGGTCAAGCAGAGTGTCGGAATGAGCTGAAAAGGACCTGCCCTCGTGTGTGTGTGTTTTGAAGGCATTCCGTGCACGTCTCTGCCCACCAGCATGGCTATAGCTGGGAATGCCATCGGAAGAATGACACCAATGAGAGGAGCAGGGCTGGGACAGGGGTGGGAAAGGTCTGATTGAGGAGCGTCAGTCCCCAGAATCAAAAGTGAATACCAGTGTATAGACGTGGCAGAGACACTATGAACTTTGCACCCTGCCCCCCCCCCCCCCTTAAAAATGCTTAATGCATCATCATGAAAGAGCTTGGTTGTCTGTTACTCAACAAATGGCTTAAAATGCCATTCTTCAGCACTTAACGACTAGGACATATGGACTTAAGAGCATTTTTAACTGTTGTATTTTAACTAATGAGAAGATTAATCCTAATATTTCCTGTTAATTTGCGTTAAGGGTAAAACAAAAGGGCGGGTCAAATGTAAACAAACTATTCCTTTCAGGACTTTTTAAGCTGGAGCACGGAGGGCAACAATCAAAACAAAAGTGCGGACAAGCGTGATTGCTCTCCAAGTGATGCGCCAACAGGTTTGTTTCTGCTAAGTGACTCGAGAGACATGTTAACTCATTTATGGCGAGACAATGACTCCGAGCCTAACAAGCCTTCTCTTTAACACCCTGTAAACCTACCCCCTCCCCACACACACACACACACACACACACACACACACACACACACACACACACACACACACACACACACACACACACACACACACACACACACACACACACACACACACACACTGCACCCCCAGATTAGTCACACACAATGAGCCTGTGTTCTTTCTTTTGCGTCTTTAGAAACTTCCGGGGGGTGTGTGGGGGGGGGTGTTGCAGAGAGACACTTTGGAAAGAGCAGCTGGTCACAGCTGGGGAACGGCAGCAGGGCTCCTCCACTCGACAGCCCCAGTCAGGCGCAGATTTACTGCCACCCTCACCCAACATCTGTTACAGACATCCCCCCACCCAACACACACACACACACACACACAGTGGGAGAAGGAGACCATGGATGGATGGATCAATGGATATATCTATATAAATATACATACATACATCAATACATACATACACACATACATACATATTCAATCCTACACGGATACAGAGATAGACAGATGCATAGATCTATAGCATAGGTGCCATTGTGTCACATTAGTAGTAAGGAGAACGACATTCCATCAACTTCCTACCCCTTGTCTTCTGGTGGCATTGAACTGACTCAGGAATGTTCTCCCCGTCCTCGGGTGCCTCCTTCCTCATTCTCTCTAGTGATGGATGAGACAGTCATACCTTAAAAGTGCCTTGAGACAATTTTATTGTTTTGGCGCTGTATAAATAAAACAAAATAAAATTGAATACCTTTTTCGGCAGATCATGAAATAGAACCACAGCTATGCAAAACCCACAACCACACAGCCACTCCCCAGCGCACACACACACACACACACACACACACACACACACACACACACACACACAGACACACACACACACACACACACGCACATCACAAACACACAGTGACACACACACACACACACACAGTCATGCGCCTATACACATGCTCACAAACTCCCACTCTCATGCTTTGAGCAAACACCTTTATCCAGTCTGACCTACATAGCTTACATATTTTACACATCATGCATTTGCACAGCTGGGCACAGGCGGGAGCAGGAGCCGGCGTAGAGGCCTTATTCCACCTCCCAGCAGCCTACAGCAACGCTGGCAGGCCCAGGGAATCGGACGGCGTGGCTGGTGACACCCGCCTCAGGTCACACACATAATCGTGATGGCTGCTTTACACACCGGAAGCTTCCTACCGGTGCATACTAATGTCGCATGATACATTTCTTTTATGTTTTATTCTTTTATGATCAAGAATGGAAAATGTTTTCAAACAGCTGTTCTTGAATGAGCTGTTGCAATGGTTTTATGAGTGCATTTAGTCCGATTTGCACCTGGTGATCCATAGGATCGCACGTTTCAGATCTTCCATGCCTTTAGCTCACATTATTTGGACTACACACAAATATGCAACATAAGTGTCAACCCCGTTGATCAATGTGTGTGTTCAGCTAAACCAGAACAGGGCGACTTAAGATACGGTGTGTTGGTGTGCCCCGCGGTGGGCGAGCACTTCTGAAGAGGAGATGTTGGTGTGTGTGGAGGTGTGTGTGGAGGTGTGTGGCGTTCCTCTACCTCTCTGGTGCTCAGCGCAGCAAAACATCTCAAGGCGGTTTGAGTGTGGCCTTCAGAGCCGAGACAGACAGCTTCCAGGGCACCACAGGGTGAGGCATGGCAGACCACCTTCATGATTCATCTGCCCCACAAGCCCCACCACTCCCTCATTCTTCAGTTCACTCACCCCGCAGGGGGGCACATGCAGGGGAATGTCAGTTGGAAATAAACACAAAGTCAAAAACAGCAGGCAGGAAGGCATTTTTATACCACGTGCGTGTGTGTGTGTGTGTGTGAGTCAGAAGCTGTGGTTGGTATTGATTTTTGTCTAAACCGCAACTTGCCTCTGCTTCTGCGAAACCTGCTCTGTACCAACCTCCTTTTTACAAGAATACAGCACCCACGTGCACGCCAGTGCTCTGACACACCCATCTCAACACACACCCTCACCAGCGTCGGTGCATAAGCATACAAATGCATACACACACAAACACATACACACTCGTGTGTCTCCCTATCAGTGCCTAATTGCATGCTCTCACACACACACACACAAATTAACCCTACTAAACAAAATGCGCAGACTTGCACAAATTGATCCCACCAATTCATAAACAGTAAATGCACACACACACACACACACACACACACACACACACACACACACACACACACACCCTCCTGCTCCCACACACTCTCCCGCAGGTAGGGCTGCAGAACCCTGACTGAGGCCGCAGGTGCAGGCACAGGTGTTAGAGGGCGTCGCCCCGCTGTGGCGCGGTGACAATGGGCCCTCATTGTGCTTGTTTGTCACAGCCGCCCTCCTGTGCTGCCACTCTTGTTTTTGTCATTTTTTTCTGTGTCCTCTTTTTTCATTCTCTCTCTCTCCCTCCCTCCCTCACTCCTTCTCCTCCCCCTCTCTCTCTCTCTCTCACACACACTCCCTCTCTCTCTCCCTCTTTCTTTCTCTACATGACCTGATCACGGTGTGAAAAAAAAGTGCCACCAAAACAACAGCAAAACAAAGCGCTGCATACAGCCGTGGCCAGACCATAAAGAGGCCACATCGTGAACATCGAGGAGTGCTTTTGTGGCACAGTGTGCTGTGCAGCCACCTGCCCTCGCTCTGCACTATGGCCGGCTTTGTGAGGTGACCGGGCCAAAAAACAATGCCCACCGACAGAAAAAAACCCCCATTAAAAACCCCACCCTCAACACACAGCCTGGGAACAGTGAACAGGTGTTCAGCACTGGCCAGCAGCCTGCTTGGGCACTCAACACAACACAACAGGGGGAGAGAGAGAGGGAGAGAGGGGGGGGGGGTAGTAGAGAAGGAGATGCATCTGGTACATTTCATGGCTGATATGTGAGGGGAAGTAACGTTAAAGTGAGAGTGAATAAGCAAACGGCTCACGCTGTATTTGTACTGTCAAACAAACAAGCTCACGATGACAGAGGAACTAAAAGCATGTTGTAGCTTGCATCGCCTATCACTGCTATGACCTAAAAAACCCAAACCCCCAACTCTGCATTTCCCATACTCACATTGAGTGAAGAATAGGCCTATGAATAGATATTACAGAGGCTCACATCACTGGATTCTTTCTGGATTACCTCACTGGCCTAATAATAGCCTCCACCAGGGTCCCATGTAAATAGCAGGACACACACATAGACCCCTGGTGTCCTGTCAATGCTCACTGACAACAAGAAAAGAGCCATCTGGTCCCATGCCCCCCCCCCCTTCCTCGGCCACTCATAATGAAGGAATTACTACCCTTGGTCAATACACCCCCCACCCCCCCGCCCCCCCTTCTCTCTGAGCACACACAGAAACACACATACACACACTGCGTTGCTTTACTCTACACTTCACTCTTGTTTGTGAAGTGATAACACGGCCAGAGTACTAAATAATTTCATTGCTTTCTCTGTCACTTACTGTGTGAAAAACTGCTTTGTTGTGTATGGCACAACTGAGCTCTGTGCTACAAATAAGTATAGAGGCTATGACCCCAACGGAATATTGGTGATTGCACTAAAGTTGTCACAGAACCAGACGGCATCTATTTTTCTCACCAAGGTGAAATATGTATACACACACACACACACACACACACACACACACACACACACACACACACACACACACATTAAGAAAAGAGGGGCAATTATACAAAAGAAAGCTAGCACAGTTGAGGGTGAGGTGCCTATTCCAACAAAAAAAAAAAGATGAAGCAAAATTCCTGCATCCTAGCAAGGCGTTCCCGCCCCTTTGGCCCTGGGAAAATCAAACAGGTGGTTGAGGCCTGGCGTCCAGGCTGCTGTGGCCAGAGGTGGGCTGTCCCCAAGGCTGCCGGCGCTATCAAAAGCAGCCGGGCCCAGCTGCGAGCCCGCCGGGGGAGCGCCACAGTGAAAGAGGAATGGCTTCATTATCATCTGAATTCTGGGAACAGGCCATAGAGAGAGAGGGAGAGAGAGAGAGGGAGAGGGACAGAAAAAGAGCGGGAGAGGGACAGATTCCTCACACAACTGACACCCCCTCCTCCTCCTCCACCACCACCCACCCCAAAAAAAGAAGTCTAGTGGTGGCCCATATGGCACTCCCTCTGTCTTTCTCTAACACACACTCCCTCTCCTTCTCATTCTCCCTCTCCTCCCCCCACCCCCAACACACACACACACACACACACACACACTTTCCCGCTCCTCTTCTGTGCAAAGGAGAGCGGATCATGGACACTTCCAGTGAAGAGAGGTCATCTCCCCTGCCACTGATATCAAAGACCGGGGTGCTAGCACTGCTAAGTCTGTGTGCCTGCTAATTCCCAGGGTCTTAGCGACTCCCCCACGTCCCTCTCGAGGCGTGTGGTCAAGGACCACACAGAGGGGAAGGAGGAGAGCACCAACCATCCCTTTACCCAGAGGAGGACGGGGATGCACTCCTACACACAGGAGGCCTTCTGGCGTTAATGTTAAAGAGGTGGTACATCGTAGTTTCACAGCTCTATTACAGGTCAAGGGCATCACCCTAGACTAACAGTGTTGTTGTACACCCGTATCATTGCAGCCCACTTCAACTGGGGTTATATTGTTTGTTGTCAAAACGTGTGTTTCGTTTTACTTTTATTTTCATTTTTAAGATTGAAGTGATCAAGGCAAACGCTAACTGCATCGGTTTGCTAACTATGCTATGACATGTCCATTACCAGAAATCTGAGTAGAATTTCATATGTGACTCAATAACTCAAATGTTAGAATGACAAAAGTAAACTTTGGTAAACAAGGTTGGAAAAAACAAAACAACGGTAAACAAGCAGACGACGGTTTTTGGTGACTTGGATATTTGTCAGTGTTGTGTACACACACGGCGGCACACACACACACAACACACCCACGCCAACACCTGTGCACACAATACACGCACACAAAACACACACATACTAACACCACCTGCTTTTAAACAGAGCCTGTAAACCCGGTTCCACACCAGTAACAATTGTTGCCCTGTTAAAAGGGAAAACAGTGTGTGAGTGTGTGTGTCCTGTTAGGGCCCCACTATGGGGCCCAGCCAGTCAGACAACACGGTGTGGGACCAACCGCACTGCTGTGTACAGTAAGCACGGTATACAGTAAGTGGACACGTTTATTTGTTTACACATACAGTACAGTCTCTGAGTTCTGGTAAACCAACATACAGTCTGGGAGTTCTGGCAAACTAAGGGGAAAACGATGTGTGTGTCTGTGGGAGCAAGGGTCTAGCAGGGTGTTGTGTGTATGTGTATGTGGATGTATGTGGATACGTGTGTGTGTGTGTGTGTGTGTGTGTGTGTGTGTATGTCTATATGAGGAAATATGTTCATGTGTGTGTGTGTTTGTTTATTTCTGAATGTACATATGCGTGTGAGTATGTGTTTGTGTGTGTGTGTGTGTGTGTGTGTGTTTGTGTGTGTGTGTGTGTGTGTGTGTGTGTGTGTGTGTGTGTGTGTGT
Organism: Clupea harengus; assembly: GCF_900700415.2. NCBI lineage: Eukaryota > Metazoa > Chordata > Actinopteri > Clupeiformes > Clupeidae > Clupea > Clupea harengus. Next base: position 17,527,517 of record NC_045155.1, on the reverse strand, counting down.
GAGTGTTTGCTCGAGAGAGGTAGGCTGCTCAAGACCTCCGTTGTGTGTCTGTGCTCACCCACAGTCCCTGAGCCCAGCTGCCCACAAGATGTGCCCTGAGAGGGGGCATTGAGCGCAGCAGGGGCTGGGCAAGGGCTGCATGGACCACTGGGCTTTTCAACCACCAGCTGGCAGCTGCTCCTCCGATGCTCTGAAACACACACACACACACACACACACACACGCACACAATCACAAAAGCAGCTCTGTTGGTTATGTACATATGCAAACACACACACACACACATGTACACACTTACTCACTCACACTGACACACACACACACACACAGACTCACAGCAAAGAGAAAGAGGGAGAGCAGGAACTCGCTGGAAGGATGTATGCACAGATGCGCAAATACACAGATACAAACACACACAGAAATGAACAAATACACAGCCACACATATATATATACACACACCACACACATACACAAAGTATGCATTCATATGCACCACACACAGTCACACGTGAACATACACGCAGAAGCACACAATCACATACTACTCACACTCATATGCAAGTAGTCCCCTGACAATTACTCCTGCGTGTATAAACACACACACACACACAAACACACACACACACACACACACACACACACACACACACACACACACACACCACACAGAATCACATGCAAACATAAATACACACCCACACACCCAGAATTTCTGTTTCAGTAGCTATTCACAGAAGGCCCGAAATAAGCCCAAATAAAACAGGAGTGAAATAGTGAAGTGTCTATCATGGGAAGCCATTGTCTGGAGGAAGAGTGAGAAAGCGTCTGTTGGCCGACATTAGTCCTTATTTGGCCGGGTCCATCTGTGGAATGAGGGACCGCGGCGCTTGCACAGGATGTCCAAGGCACTTCAAGAATAAGAGCAAAGTTCAGCAGTGACATGATCCACCCGAAATAGCCCAATAATAGGTTCTGAGTCTCGCTATCTCTCTCACATGCACATGCAAACACACACACACACACACACACACACACACACGCGTTCTATTAATACAGAGTCCAGATGGACACAGCTGTCCGTGATGACTGTGTATGACACACAGTGCCGGAGCCAAACTCCCAGACGTATGAGGAGAAGAAGAGAGGAGAGGAGAGGAGAGGAGAGGAGAGGACAGGACAGGAGAGGAGAGGAGAGGAGAGGAGAGGAGAGGGGTATTAACACACAGTGTGGATGAGAGCAGGGGGAGGCCACAAGAGAACTCACATAACTCACTTACTGAAGATCAGCTGCTTGCAGAAACACACACACACACATACACACACACACACACACACACACACACACACACACACACGCACACACAACTAAACACTTACACAACCACTCCGGCTCACCAAATTATGCTTGCGTGCACTAATGCAACCAGTGACACACAGGCGTGTGCATGTGCTAGTGAATAATCATGCATAAACACACACATGCGCACGCACACATGCTGGTACACACACACCAACACACATACATACACTTTGTATGTATTCTCATATGTGGAAAACAAACGCACATACATTCATCAACTGACTACTGCAGACATGCAAGCATGCACACATACACACACAGACATTCAGAGGCAGACAGCGGGACACGCTCAGACAAAACAGTCCCCACTATCAGACCAAACACCCAGCAAGCCAAGGAAAGGGCAGCACGGGTGGTGGTGGTGGCGGCGGTGGAGGAGGTGGAGAGATAGCAAGTCTACCCAGTCAGGTGGGGCCTTCTGGGGCCTGGCAGGCAGGCAGGCAGGCAGGCACTGTCCGAGACTTTATCAGCACAGAGGCCGCCCTCCATTCCTTATCTCCACTTATCTCCTGCTCTCGCCTCCTTGGCAATCCACCATGATGTCACGTGCGCCCTTGCAGGTGGGAGGGAGAGGGGGGGGTGTGATGGATTGCCGCTGCAAAGCTGCCATGGCAACGGCAGTCATCAAAGCGAGAGTCAGAAAAGGTCAGGCAGAGTCTGCAGAGAATGAAGTCTTTGGATGGGTCACAGCATTTCTGTGAGATTGAATGAAAGAGAGAGAGAGAGAGAGAGAGAGAGAGAGAGAGAGAAGTCGAGAGAAGGAGAGAAAGAAAGAAAGAGAGAAATTGGGCTTCAAAAACATGTGTATGATTGTCAGATGCCAGCGGCATTAGCAGTGATTACGGCCACCTGTGCCCCTGTGCCCCTGTGTGTGTGTGTGTGTGTGTGTGTATTAGGCAAGCCTGTCTGTGTGTATGTGTGTGTTAGGCAGGCCTGTGTGTGTTGAATAGGCCTTTGGCTAGCAGCTCCTGTCAGACTCAGTACAGAGTAGTGTAATTGCAGAGCCACAGATGGCCAAATGTGAATCAACTGTCCTCAGTAAAGTGTATCTATGTTGCTTGGCTGTTTGTGTGTGTGTGTGTGTTTGTGTGTGTTCACATGTTGCTCAGTTTCAGGACAGTGTGTATATGTGTAGGAGGTAAGGGTATACATTTACGCAAGCATAGACCTGTGTGTGTTTCTTTATATTCCTTTTACCACCACTTTGTATTTGTTGTACGTGTAAGCCTGCGTGTGTGAGTGTGTGAGTGTGTGTGTGCGAGTTTACACATTTGTGTGTCTGTATCACAGTACCCTCCCAAACACACACACACACACACACGCACACACACACACACACACACACACACACACACACACACAGCTGTCGTTACACATGTGCAGGCGCCACTGCTGTTATTGTTTCTGCTACATCTTTCCGTCCCCTCATCCGTCCTTGGACTCCCCCTCGCTCTGCTCCCCTCCCCACCCCTCCTCTCCCTCGTCCTTCCTCTGCAGAGCGGCCTCCAGTCCTCCAGTCTGCGGCAGGTGCCTGCATTAGTCATCACATCTTAGCGCAGAGACGCTGTTAGTCATTACGCTGTTTAAAGGATTCGCCTCAGTGCACACACACTCTCTCACACACACACACACACTCATACACACATGGCACAGGCCCTCCTTACCTCATCGCCACTGAGTGCACAGGCACTACACTTGCTGTGTGTGTGTGTGTGTGTGTGTGTGTGTGTGTGAGTGAGACAGAGAGAGAGTTAGTGAGTTGCAATTAGCTCCTTGCGTAATCATACGCTGTCACCTGTATCTCAAACAAACACAAGGACACATAAACACACACACACACACACACACACACACACACACACACACACACACATATACACACACAAACACATGCACACACATGCACACACATCGTGAATCATCCAGCTGTCTTCTGAGCGGACGTTCCAGCTAATGCTGAAATGCTGAAACGAGCATTGCCTGCACAATGCTCAACAGCTGACACAGGACAGATGGAAAATACGCCAACCAGAGGCGCACACATCAAGCCTGGACCGATATGGAACCAAAGTGTCGACTCAACACCAGATATGGCTGACAGGAAAGAGTAACACACAGCCCCCGCAGATGAACAGAGGAGCATGCACGTTACAGTTAGTGTTGTAGATTGTTTGTGTGTGTGTGTGTGTGTGAGAGAGTGAGAGAAAGAAAAGAAGTAAGAAAGAAATAAAGAAGTAGGAGAGAGAGAGAGTGAAAGAATGATCACAAAGCTGTATAACTGTGTGTGTATGTGTGTGTGTGTGTGTGTGTGTGGGTGGGTGGGGGGCTGTGTGTGTATGTGTGTGAGAAAGAGACCATAAATGTGGTGAAAGGGTTTGAGTGGGGGGCTCACAGGTCATTGATGACCCTAATGATGCACGTTAGGGGTGCTGTAAACCGGCTTATTAACCCGCTAATAACAGAAACCAGTTCTGCCGGGCTCCACGTCCCGAGGCCCGCAGGGAGCAGAGGTGAAAGTGACAAGAGTCGGGCCTGTCAGTACTCGTGCAAAACTAGCACTGACTCAATATACAACACACACACAGACTCACACACACACACACACACACACACACACACACACACACACACACACACACACACACACACACACACACACACTTATTTACATTTCCACTTACATACATATTCACATGCTATTGGATTTCACAAGTCAAGATGGACCTAAATCCATCATCTACTATGTCTTCAGGGAGTGTATTTTTAAGAGGATGGAATAAGAGTTTAAGTGGTAAATTGGATTTTTAAGTGCACGGCCTTTCAACTTCAAATGGAACTGAAGCCCGTCGGTGGAATTGGCTGGGAGTTGTGGCACATTTCACAGGGATTGGCCACCGATGGCTGCCGGGAGGATGGATTTCAGAGGCCCTGGCCACAGACCCAGACCACTCCTCTCCTCTTCTCTCCTCTCTTTCTCCTCTCCTCTCCTCGTTTCACCGGCCCTGGCCAAGACAAACAACACAGATCTGGGGAATGCGGTCCCAGGACAATATTCATCCTAACACTATGCACGGTTATTGTTTTACTTGGGCAGGGCGAGCCGAGTTCGTTCGGACAAACTTGGGGCCCCAGCCGCGTTGCTCTCAGACAAACAGGCTGTCATCTAAGTTTGACCATGCAGCGGGGAGGCAGACAGAGCTGGTCACAAGATGGTCTGGCTGAGGCCTTAACATTTGGGGAAAACAACTGGGATGCAAAAGAAGAACATTGTCCTTTTTTTTGCTAAATACAGTCCTTAGTTAATTTGTCAAAAAGTTGAGATTTTGTGATGTACTACTGAAGATTATTGTGGTACTGCCGCTGGGAGAACAAGCTTCCCTGAAATCAAGTTTTTCCCCAACCTCTTGAAGTCTTTTTTTCTTTATAAAGAAAAGCACTTTCCTCAAAAGCTCTCATCTCTTTTATAAGTCTGCTGTTTAATTTGACATTAAAAAAACAGATGCAGACCCTCGAACAAATGGCAAAGATTCCTGAACAACACAAAACAGACAAGAGGCTGAGAGAGAGAGCGAGTGAGAGAGGGAGGGAAAGAATACGAGTGTATGAGTGAATGAATGGCCCAGCAACTCTGAGAGAGAGGGAAAGTGACAGAGAGAAGAGACAGAAGAGAAAGAGAAAAGCAGGGGAGGGAGGAAGTGAGAGCCCAGTTTTCTTCTGTTCTTTTCTGTATGTGTGCTTCTTGCCTCTGAACTCCTCTCTCTTCTCTCTCTCTCTCGCTGTGTCTCTCTCAGATGTTGGGGTCTCCTTCAAATGCTAATAGGCGTGTTTTTTTTCTCTCTCTCTCTCTCTCTCTCTCTCTCTCTCTCTCCCTCCTGACCACTCTTAGCATGACAATGCTGGGAAAGCTGTGGAGCTAAACTCCCCTTCATTGTGCCGGGAGCGAGTGAAAGGCATTCCCAAGGCATTCCGGAGCCCTTGGAGGAGCCTGGAAGCTCCTGGAACGACGTCCCTTTTCATTACGGAAGATTAGCCCTGGAGATCCAGTTACTATGGAGCGGGCTGGCCGGACGTGCCCCACCGGCGGCCTCCGACCGACACACAGCTGTAGAGAAAGATGAGGAGCCGTGGAGAGGATGGAGCGTTCTCTCCCCTTAACCTCGCCATGGCTCGTGTTTGTCCAGTGTGGCTGTCTGAATGAATGCCACCCGGGCAGGGTGCTTTATAAGCAGGTGGTGGGTACTAACCCTAGCCACCGTGCCAGAGGTGCTGGGTCGCGCCACTCACACAGATGGGTGCCAGTGGGAGATATGGGATATGGGCAAAGTGGGCAGGGCCAGAGACAGGGCCAAGTCTATGTGTGAGTTTGTTCACACCTGGCTTTCATATGCGTCTTGGGAGATCCGCTCACGAGTGGACTGCTTTAAGTACGTCAGTTCACACCTGGCATTAGAAGGCATCTCTACATGCATCTCGAGTGACCACTTAGGATCAGAACTTCATTCCCTGCTCTGTATCCAAATAAATTGGACATCGTTTCTATTTGCAAAGACCAAATGCACAAGGGGGCACCAGGGGTGAGTGCCCCCTGACTTCATTCACTGTGGCTCCTCACTTTAAAAAATGTTTAACTCAAATAATGTTCATAATGATATGGAAATCTCTAGTGTTTTTTTTTAAACTCACCCATGCATATCAACATAACCATGAAACCTGAAGATCACCCTGAGCCCTGAGTCCCCATTTAAGCATTAATATCTCCCAGTTAAAAATCCAGTGCACAGCACTAATCTTTATACAGGCTATGTACTCTTCTATTGACTAAATAAATACTTATATTGTGAATCTCTGACATTCAAGCACTCTGTTGAAATTAAATGTTTTTTTTTTCTTCCCGTGAAACTGCAGATGCTTTTTAGCTACAGTTAGCTTACATTAGTTACAATCTTATTTTAGATCTGTCTTGAATTAAACACTGAAGGCTATTTTACGTGTGTTTTTAACCCTAAGGGCAACTAGAAAGCACAGAGAGAACAGCACCTAAGCAGCGGCTTGTGAACGCGTTATCTAGCTAGCATCAGCTAGAAATGAAGAGAGCAGGTTTTTCCCATTTATTGGCTCGAGCGAGCTAACACTATCTTGTAAACCCTCTTGTTAACTCTCATGTTTTGTTCCTTGAAACTTCAGTCTTAGCTTATCTCATCAGTCTTATCATCTTAAACTCAGAAGGATTCATGACATCCTTCACCCTACTTACTTGAAAATAAATTATAGTAAGGTTCAAAAAGTTTTTCTTCAAATAATCTAACATTGTAACATTTATTTTGTCTCTGGTCAAAAATGTCCGGGCCTTTATAATGAATGTCCAAGACTGTAATACTCAGAGTTTTATAAGTGAAAATAAATGGGTAAGTTGTCAGATGCCACATTTAGTGCAGTCAGTTATTATGTAGTAAAATTACAGATTTTTAATGTATATTTTATGCATATTTTAAATGTGTGTTGTTAATTGTTAAAAACATTGTACACAACATACCAATAATCCTGTGATTTAGATTTGCACCAGTTGTATGGATGTTAAAATATTTTGTGAATTTCCCTTAATTTGAATAAATCCGAGTGGCACATCATTAAAAGGAGGCTTAAATTATAATAAAGACATAAAGACAACACAATAGATCAAAATCAAATGTTTACAAAAAGCATAACTAACATTAATGTCAGTCCGCTCAATTCTGAGCGGAACCACAACAAGTGTCACCATGTTGTGCACAGCATAATGAGAAGCCTTTGAATAGAGTAAACAGGTTTTATCATCTGAATAGTGTTTGGGGAGATACTCATTACTTGGCACTTATGGCTCTACAAAATCCTGATATTTGGCAGATGGCTCGAATGAAGGAAGAGGGGTGAGTCGAGGCAGCTTGTCGGACATTAGGCCTACCTGGTGCGTTATCCAAGAAGTTTGACGCACTCGTAATATATCTCTAAAGGCTCTTTGAAAGTTTCAGACGTCATGGACAACGCCAGTTTTGAGTCATTGAATGTGGCCAGGACACATTTGCATACACACTGCTAAAAGAATGTAGCCATATGCGGTCCAGGCCACTTCTCAAAGCGTCCTCGATGTGTCTTGGGTGCATTCCCACCTGTACTTAGAGCTGTCCACTTCTGATCGGATCACCCAAGATGCATGTTAATGCAAGGTATGTGTGTGGTTGTGTGTGTAGCTGTGTGTGTGTGTGTATGTGGAGTGTGCAAAAGATGGACAAATAGCTCGATAAATGGATAGTGAGATAGTGAGAGAGGGTGGCAATGGAGGGAAGGAGAGGGAGAATCCATCAAGTGTCCCTTGTTGTGTCCCTTAGATGTGCTCGTCACGTTTACACAAAACAAGTAACACCCCTTGGGGGCAGATCCTGCCTGTCTGTGTTAATACCTCTTAATGGCCTGACAGTTATCGGCCGACATCCCATTTACGCCTCCTAAGCGCCCTCCCCTCCCACTAGCACACACACACACACTCACACACACACACACACACACACACACACACACACACACACACACACACACACACACACACACACACACACACACACACACACACACACACACACTCTCCCTTCCTCCCTCGTACCACCACCCCCCCCCCCCCCCATCATTCACACACAGAACGAGGGAACCGACAGGAGATGGCTGAGGAAATCACACCCTGGCTTTCTGAAGAATGAGGAACGAAGGGAGAGTAAATAGGATCTGCTTTGTGAATGGAGACACCTGGTGCTGCCTTCATTCAATGGTGTGTGACACATAAAACTCCGACGTGATCAGAGGATTAGAGGAGCTGTGTCTGTAGCTCTAAAGCAGGTGAAAATGTGCTATTTACGGCACCTAAATGACTAATGGACTTGTGTGTGGCAACACGAATAAGTAAAGCAATGTATTTGTGCATGGCAACAAGATGAGTTAGAGTAACACATTTCTGTATCGCACTTAGAAGGAATAAAATAACACATTTATGTGTGTCACCAAGACCGAACCACCATAAGTATGTGTAAAGGTCTCAGAGGTAGACTGGCTCCCCCAACAGTCATTCGTTCAGAGACAGGTCTGGTCCTGATCTGGTCCTGATCTGGTCCTGGTCTGGTCCTGATCTGGCTCAAGAGGTCAGAATCAACTACGACCTGACTGGCCTCCATCCAGGTCAGGTCAGGCCACGCTACTCATTTCTCCTCAGGACAGAGTACTTGTTTAACTACATTTCCTGTAAGTAACAGTACCCGATGAATCATTGACAGGACTAACTAGATTCAGTGCAGCTCTCCATTTCACCACAGCAGCAGACCCTGGGCAAGCTCTAGCCCCGTCCCATAGCACTGAGCTACCAGATCTGCAGATCAGGGCAAGGTGAGCATCTGGGTGGATCCTTTTTGTCGGCGTCCTAAAATCTTACTTACAATGCCGAGATACTTAAGATGTACAGCAATGATTTTATATATCACGCTTTCTACATTAAAGTGACATTTATCAGCCAAAAACAGTCAGCCAAAACAACTAGCTGATGGGTGAAAATCAACAGTAGTATCAATGCAACAAATACATCAGATCAGTGTTCCAAGAAGAAAAGCTTTTTTTATTCTATGTCTTCTCCATAGTTCTAAGTTCTAAGCTCGAAGCTTGTTTCCACGGAGAGAGAGTTGTTCTAGAATGGCCAGCTGTGTTGAGTGAGTGTGAGAGAGGCTTGTGTGTGGGAACCGTGCGGGCCATATGTGGCAACGCTGGCCAAGCTGGAGCCTGTGGTGTGTCACAGACACACGCGAGCCAGCCAAGGAGCCGCCCCGCGCCAGCGAGGAGCCGTGGAAACCAACGGCGACGGCAACAACCAGTGCTCACGCCACGCCTGAGTGCCAGCCTGCTGGAGGGAGGCACCCTCAAAGCCACACTCTGGCTGTGTGTGTGTGTGTGTGTGTGTGTGTGTGTGTGTGTGTGTGTGTGTGTGTGTGTGTGTGTGTGTGTGAAATAGAGAGAGAGAGAGTGTGTGTTATAGTGAGAGAGGGAGAGTATCACAGGGAGAAGGAGAGTGTGTGTGTGCGAGAGAGAGAAAGAGAGAGAGAAAAATTAGAGGATGCATCTGTGTGTGTGTTTGTGTGTGTGTGTGTGTGTGAGTGGCAGAGATGTTTCTGAATGAATACTTGAGAGTAACTGCTTGTGAATGCATATATGGATAGGGTGTGGCAGTGATGCGGGGGGTTGTAGACCTCACCCATGTAGGATGTCCTCAGATGGGAACTCTCTCGCTCTCTCGCTCTCTCTCTCTCTAACCTCCCCACTCCGCACACAAACACTCATGAACACACACACACACAAACACACACACACACAAACACACACACACACAAACACTCATGAACACACACACACACAAACACACTCACCACCATCCTTTATGCTTCAGCCCTAGACCCGCTGGAGCCTGCCTTCACTTCCTCCCATTTTGTGTGACATCCTGCCGCACCCTGCTGATTGGCCCTTCAAGAGCCTACTTCCTGTGGGGCCAGATTCCACTTCCTGTGGGCAGCCGCTGCCGCCCGCACTGCGGACAGCTGTGGGGAGATAATATCTATTCACCTCGTTTGTCAGTTCTTTTCTTTTCCTCTTTTTTTTCCTGTATTCTTTCTTCTCACTTCTGCCTGCCTTTTTCTGTCTTTTTTTTTCGCCGTCAGACCAGCTTTTTTTTTTTCTTTTCTTTTTTAGTAAATTACATGTTTAACTTTTGTTCCTTTTTAGTAGCTGGTGCAGTTTTAATTTAAGAAAGGGTTATAGACAAGTGATGGGAACCGAGGCGTCTGGGAGGGGAGGCTGCCTTACGGGGACTCAGGTCAGTGCGGCCTCCCCACAAACCCACACCAGAAATGACTCGCCGTCCCTCCAGCACCATGCTTAGATCAGCAGCATTCACTGTTTGCTTACAGTGTGGAGGAGTATGGCGTGGGCAGGAGCTGACAAGGGAAAGATAGATAGATGCACATATTCAAAGAGAGAGAGAGAGAGAGAGAGACAGAGAGATGGATTAGTACACTCAGTTCAGGTAAACAGATGATATGCAACAGACAAGTGCCAGAAAAATACAATGTGACCTGTGATATATACACATGGTAGGTATGATTCAAAACCCTCTAGTATTCCCCACGGCGCACCTTGACAGTTAGCAGCTTGTCTGGTGCTCAGGTGGCCTTTGTTAGGCTGCCCAGAGGGAGAGGGAGAGGGAGAGGGAGAGGGAGACCCAGCATAGAGGGGATAGGTGTGGGGTTGCTGCCGGGGACAGAGGCCTGCTGTTAGGGCCCCGGTGTTAACAAGATCCAGACCAAGAGCCGGGTCACTGCTGGGCTAACAGGCAGGTCTCAGTAGAGGTCCTGTCTGAGCAGGCACACGTGGAGGTAGGGCGTTTACATCAGCCATTGAGCAGATTCTATTTCATATCTAATTGAATATCCATGTCCAAGGCTATCACAGGGTAGAGATAAGTGGCGTTGATGTTCACATCAAAGGCAGTGTGGCAGTAGAGCAATTATGCTAACTCACGCTAAGTGTAGTAGATGCTCTGATTCAAGATAAGTTAACATTGCAGACAGGATGCCCTACTTTATCAGTATTTGGTCTGTCCTCTGTGGGTTTGGTGTTGAAGGTTTGACCTTGATATGGCTGCCGCCAGCTGGGCCTCCGGATGAGGGGAGAGGAGATTCAGCAGGTAGAGCGGCTCTGGGTTATGGGTCGAGCTCTCTGTTTAGTGATTAGCCTGACAAGAACTGTGTTAATGTGTTAAGACTCCATGTCTGAGTTTATGAACTGACTGAGGGTCCATCAAAGGAAAGAATAGGCAAACTTTTTACTGTTCATAAATGCAGACACACACACACAGACACACACAAAACTCACATACACCTGGTAAGAATAGGGCCATTTCAAGTGTCTAACACCTGCGTTGCGCTCGGTTGATTGTGTGGGCTGTACTATCGCACCTCACACCCGGCCGTGGAGGTCATCTGATGGAGATTAAAAGACTGTGAGCTGTGAAGATGCTGCGTCAGGATCCCCTTTCAACTTCTGAAAAAGGAAATAGGCGTCAGTCTCGAGATGTTGCCTCCGCTACTCTCTCTTTGGTTCTTCAAAGACCCAGGTGGCCTGGAGGTGAGGCGTGTTTGTGTCTCTGTGTGTGTGTGTGTGTATGAGTGTGTGTGTGTGTGTGTGGGGGGGGATGGAACACAACTAGAGACAGGTGTTCATGTTCTTTCAAAGGCCAAATCACAACACAGATCAGCCATTAAATGTCTGTATCTCCAAAAGGAACAGGAACCTGTCCCCAGAGAGACTGGAGGTCTGGGCCGATAACCACAGGATGGATTATTAAAGGGTGGAGATGAAATGCACGCAGAGAAAACATCAAGAGGGATCAAGTGGAACACATGCTATGTTAGCCTTTAAAAACAGCACCACCACCAACCACCACAGCAGCCATTGAACCAGCAGAGAGTCAACCCAAATCCCATGATGAAAAGAGGGGCTACCGCATAGGCCAAACGTGGAAAAAGGCTTTGGCAATTCGGGCCTCGGTGTTGGAATCGAGGCCAGCCATCATCCAGTGAAAAAGTTACTGGGTCAAACGTTGATCGGGTCATGTGGGGTGTCCCCAAGGTGCGTCCGGCTCCTCCCTCAAGGTGACGTCATGCCGCCCACCCCCCCCCTACATACGCATAGTCGCTTTCAGCACCTCCTGGGTCAGAGTGGTGAGTGACAGAGGGGACAAACAGGCCGGTACGGGGGTGGGGGCGGGGGAGCTGTGAGGGCAGCAGATGGGTGTTAAAACGGACAACACTTCCTGTGCCACTGGGCTGCCCTGCCTGAAGACAGGAAGTGCCCACATTCCAGAAGCAGCAGCAGGACAGGAAGTCAACAAGCAGTGACACAAACTCTCTTTTCTCTGCCACTCTCTCTCTCTCTCTCTCTCTCTCTCTCTCTCTCTCTCTATCCTCCCTGATTCCCAGGCTTTTATGATCATACGCTTGATTTGTCCCAGATGAGGTGTTGAGGGGGAAGGTGTTGCTCAGGGTTACCGGGTGAAGCCGATTTGGCACCGCACCACCAGGTTACGGGAACAACAAGCGATTGCCGAGAGAACAGTCGCTGGCCACAAAAAAAAAACAGGCCG
>NC_045155.1:17507449-17509949 GCF_900700415.2 Clupea harengus | reverse complement strand
CATCCAACCACTGTTCCATACCCTGCGTCCCCCCGCAGTGCAGAGGCTGGGATCACACAGAGAGCACACAACAACAATGCATGTTCACTAAACACACACAGGCCACAAAGACACACACGAAGACACTTGCATTCACACACACACACACACACACACACACACACACACACACACACACAGACACAATGACACAGTTACACACAACTATACAGATGGAAAAATGCACAAGCACACATTTGCACGCATAAAGTTGTGTATATGTACAGACAACATTTAATAAGATCCACATAACTGTTCAAGCACACACACACACACACATTTACACACACGCTAACTCAAGAAAACACTCCTAGATGGAATAGTAAGCATTTCTACCAAAAAAGCCCAAAAGACCCAAGAAAAGATGTGGAAAGGAAAGGGGGGGATGGAAATAAACGTGGGGGAAACTAGTGATGCAGGAATTTAACAGCTCACACCAGGCCAGTTAAAGAGTTACAGAATCTCCCCCTCTCCCTCTCTTTTTCTCTCTCTCTCTCTCTCTTTCTCTCTCTGTAATTGAAGTCATCAGCTCTCCTCTGCGTTGCGGACAGCCCGGCGTCCGACTGTCGACAGCCGGCGTGTTTCGCAGGCTCGGGTGGCAGATTCTTGTGGTCATCCTCCTCCTCCTCCTCCTCCTCCTCCTCCTCCGCCCCTCGCCGTCCCTTCCCTCTCCCTCCGTCTCCTCCTCCCTTCTTCTTCTCCTTCTCTCTCTCCCTCTCCTCCTTCTTCCCACGGGATCCTCCCGCTTGTAATTGGGGCCGGGGAGCGATGACATGTGCTCGTGCTCGTGCTTGCCGTATTTCCAGCGGCTCGGCTCAGCTCGGCTCAGCCCTGCTGGAGGAAGCCAGCGCCACACATCTGGAGTCTAGACTCAGTGGCTCTACGGCAGGACGGCCCACGCGCCTGCCAGCTCCGAGGGGCCCAGCCCGGCCCCAGCTCGGCCCGGCCGTCCACTGTTTGCATAGCTGCTTGTGTTTAATTGAAATTAAAGTGGCCCTCTCTGTAACCCTCCACCCCCCCCCCACCTCCCTCCTGCCTCCCAAACACCAACCCCCCCCCCCCCCTACTCCCTTCGAGGAGCCTTCTCTCGCTCTCTGTCTTACTCTCTCTCCTTCTCTCTACCACCCTCTCTCTCTCCTTCTGTCAACCTCCCTCTCTCTCTCGCTTTTCTCTCTCTACTTCTCTCTCTCACCCTGTCACTGAAGGACAAGCTCGCTGGAAAAAGGGGGAGCGTAAGTCATAGAAAACATATGTCCGACGTTTAAGGGTAATTATTATTCCAAAAAGAGCCTGGCGCCAGTTTTAGTGTCCACAGTAGACAGTCAAATAATCTCCCAAGAATGGCTCTATATAAAGCCCTCTCCCCTCGGAGTGGTGCAGGGGCCAGCTATGTAAAAGAAAGCATTAATGTATGGTGCGCACACACACACACACACACACACACACACATGGATATACACAAATATTTAAGTTCACTCTGAGTATTTTTATATGTGTGTGTATTTGCATTTGTGTGTTTTATGTGATGACAAACCTGTAGCCTACCACAAAGACAAAAGAACATGTTCACAAACGCATAAAGATGTACAAACATGATCATTTATACAGGCTTACACAAATACAAACAGACTGAGCACATAGACGCACACACATACTCATACTCACATTGAAACTGTAGTACACACGCCAGCACAGAAACACATATATCCATCATTATTACTGCATCGGGACACTGTGCCTCAGAGGCCTTGTAAAAACAGCAATACGCATTAGTCTGCTACAGGCCACATGCAGATAGATGGGACCGAATCCAGGTCCACAAAACGCAACAGCTCCATCTGCACTGATGAGGGAAACTCCATACCATGGAAAAGCTGCTGAAATAAGCTTTCAGCCAAGATTTGACCATAAGCATATGGACAACTATGTACAGACAAAAGGATAGACAACCTAGCAAACATCCACACACACACACACACACAAACACATCAACGTACAAACGAACATACACACAGACACAAATACACACACAAGAAAAGAATATTGCCACATACAGTACACACAAAGATACATGCATTCTCCCGTGTGTCCAAAAACATAGTGCTTACAGCTGCTGGCACTGACTCCAAGACTACATTTTCACGCAGACTTCACCACTTGGTCTTTGCATAGGTGTGCAACCGATTCTAGACACATACATGTGTGCGTGTGTAACCAGGAGTGGTGGACTCCAGCAGGTTGACTTAATCTCCCAGCACAGTGGCTGCTCATCACATCTTGGCGTTCCCACATCCCGCTAATTGCCTCCTTCTCCGCATCGTAGGGAGTTCCGGGGCCTGTCGGATGCGATTTCCAGAGCAGGGAGAGGGCGGGCGACCCTCGGTTGGGGCCGGAAAGCCGACGGGGCAGAGGGACGCCGGGTTGGGGATGGAGAGGGGTGTGTGTGTGTGTCTGTGTGTCT
>NC_045155.1:17439949-17504949 GCF_900700415.2 Clupea harengus | reverse complement strand
GGCTCCTCATCTCCTAACCTTTACAACCCCCCAACCCCCCACCCCCCACCCAGCCACCCCAGCCCCATCCCTCATGGCCCTCAGCTCCTCTCTCATTGCCGTCCAAGGGGGGTGTGTGTCTGGACGTGTCACGTACACTGCTCAACTTGGCAAGGTATGTGTTGAGTGGCACAACCTGGAGACTGAGGGCTGGCACATCATCGCGCCAGAGCTGGTGCATCGTTCACACGCAGGAGTTGGGAGCCTGAATGGGCTGCTTCGGTCCTGAACCCAGCTGAACTGCAACTCTGGATCAAGAGCTCTGATGACACAAAGCGAGATGAAGGGAGAAAAGGCGAAAGGAAAACACGGAATAAAGACACAATAGAGGGATGGGAAGGGAGAAGAAGAGAGAGGGGGGAAGAAAAAGAGAAAGAGACATGAGAACTCTCGTGGAAATTGGCAAGGTCTATGTTTTTCAGCTTCCTATTCCATCCGTTTGCTTTTCATTCCAGAAAACAAAAGCCACGTCATTCACCCTTGGCATTTTCCTCCCGCTCCCATCGTCTACTTTCACTTCTCTCTCTTCCACTCCTTCTCTTTCTCGCTCCTGTGTCTCTCCTGTCCCCCCCTTTCTTCCTCTCTTCACTCTCTTTCTCTTTCTCCTCTTCCTTTTTCTCCTCTTTCCTGCGGGCCTGTTGTCTCTGTTTTGGCTGGGGTCAAATGAAACGGAAGCCATTGACGTCTCTGAGGCGCTCTTTGGCTAATCCCCCCTCAGCTAAGGAGACAAATTTTCAGTAAACAGGAGTGGACCATGGCACAGAGAAGAAACCAACGCTGAGCAGTGACATCACTGGACTTCCAGTGGGGAGAGAGAGAGAGAGAGAGAGAGAGAGAGAGAGAGAGAGAGAGAGAAGGAAGGAGGGAGAAAGGACAACAGAGAGGAGTGCTTGTTGAAGAGACTGTGGGAAGCGGGAGGGAGACTGTCTAAAGACTGGATGGGGGGATTAAGTGGTTCAGCTCCAGCTCTCGTTTCTGTGGTGATTGTCTTTGAAATGTTTGTGAGAGAAAAAAAAAGGGAGGGGAGGGGTTTTGAGGGGTGGTTGGAGGACGTTGAGTGATTTTAATTAAAAAGCTCAGTAAGTTTTAGGTTTTAGTTCTATCATAATGTTCACATCTTCCACTTAAATCTGACATCATCTTCATCGGTCCATGATCAACTTCACTTTCATCATCAATGATCATCATCTTCTTCATCTTCATCCTCTTAATTTTTCCCCTTCTTCTTGTTCCTCTCTTTCTCTCTCACTCAGTCAGTCTCTCTCTGGTCATTTGTCCCTTGGTCCCTTATTCAGCCTGAAGAGTCTTGAGGTGAGAGGCTGCTAATTTAAACTGATCCCACGGGAACCAGACTCAGAGTGTCCCAGCAGCGCTGATGCTCTCCTGGACTGGCTAAAGCTAAAAGATAGTTCTGAGTGCCGTGGTCTCGCTCTGCTCCTGTTTCTAATTGGGCTGGCAGAACACACTGTCACCTGTCAGAGCTGGCGGCCTGGTATCTGCTTCTCTCACACGTTTCTCCGTCTGTGTTATATCTCTGCCTTCCTCTCTGAGCTAGCTGCTGTCAAGCTACGTACTGTCCTCGCTAGCTGGAAACGAAATATGTGTTTGTGCCCAACTGTCAAGTTAAAATATAGACTGCACACAATACCCAAATAAGCGTGGTCCCAGCAAGAACTGATGTCTTTTTCTCTGATGTCCAAAAATGACTAATGCCATCTGTGTTTCACAGGAGTGAGTGTAATAGAAAAACAACAGAAACAGCAATAATGCTAACCCAGCAGGCAGTAGCTACGCTAACAGCAGCAGGAGGAAAAACAGCAGCAGTAACAGCAACAGCTGTGACTGATTAAAGTGCTGAGCAGTTTGGGAAAAGGAAAATAAAATGTACTCATAAAACTGATATGTAAATGTGATGTCAGGCAGACTTGAGATGAGAGGAGAGGCGATGTCTCTGTTTTTTAATTGCGTCTATAAATCCTTACCAAAGGACGTTTCATAATCTATATTTCTCCTCTCCCCTCTCCACTCGAGTCCCTCTCGCTCTCTCTCGCACTCGGTTGCTCTGTAGGAACTCAGTAGTGTGTCCAAAGTATTTCATCCCTCATCCTCCGTTTCATCTCCCCTTTGCGCTCTGTGTTGTTTTTTTCTCTCCACCCCTCTCTTCTCCAGCTGTGGAGGAGTAAATCCTGTCTTTCAACGTCAAGCACTCTGTTCTGGCGCTTTTGTTTTTCTTCTGCGAAATTAGCGTCACAAAAAAATGACTGATGGTGATCATCATTTCCCCCCTGACGGACTGGATGTACCGTTCAGTGATGATGTCTTATTTTTGAGGCATTCCACTGTCTGTTCAAATCAAGCACATCTGGGATGTGAATGTGCTTAGATGTGAACTATGTGAAGTGACAAGTGAATTTTGAGGGGCTGGTCCACAAACACACACACACAGCTGAATGCTTCTTTCAAACACAAAGTAAGGCAGAGATACTGGTCACCTCTTCACCCGGTGTCTTTGACGGATACCTCCCACATTCACAGCCTTCTTTGGCCACTTCAGGCTGGTGGTTAGTGAGAGGGCTGATGCTCTGATTGTGGGGGGTCAGGGAACCCCAAAAAGCGGAGGTTACCAGGGGACAGAGGCCGAGTCACCTAGCAACCGTGCTGGAACCGAGCTAATGCAGGGGGTGCTTGTTTTGGGGGCATGACATGACCGGGGAGGGGGAGGTGGGTCAGAGGCTCCCAGCAGGCCCCCCCTAAAGCACACCTGCATGGGGGAAAGGGGGGGCCAAGGGAGGGGGTTGGGTGGGGTGGAGTGGGCTGGGTGAAGAGAGTACCATGGAGAAGCACAGTTATTCACTGGATAGAAGAGAAGAACAGAAAGAGAAGAGAGGGAGGGAGGGAGCAGGAAGGAGAAAGAGCAAGGGTGGGAGGTAGCGAGAGATGTGCAGATGTTCCTGCTTTGAAACATGACCCCCCCTCCATTAACATCCCAGCTCCCCTTTCTGCGTTATTGCCCCTGCAATCACATTCATGCATACACACATACGTACACACACGTGCGTGCACACACACACACACACACACACACACACACACACACACACACACACACACACACACACACACACACAGTATGCAACAAATACAGAGGCACACATATACCCAAGACACAGACATGCATGCACATGTACATACAGACACAGTGTGAAACGCATATGGTAACACACACGACAGACAAGCATACACACTCACGTACATATGCACACACATATTTATGACTTAAACCATAATCAAGGATTCCTCTTGTCTGTGCTGTGAAGCTGATAATCTCAGTCCAAGAACCCACCGGTCGGGCTCAGCAGCGTTGTCAGTCTGGGGGTCTCGGCCTCGGAGCACGAGTATGGAAAATGAATTTGGAGCTCTCTCTTTCTCTCTCTCTCTCTCTCTCTCTCTCTCTCTCTGTCTGTCTATCTGGCCCTCTCTCCACACATGGTAAATGCTTCTGGTCGCACAGTCAGGAAGAGTGTTTTTACGCTTCTGGCCTGCATTAGAGTACTGTACACTCGACCCCACTGGAATAGCCGCCAGCTTCTTGAGATGAACAAGACTGAGGCGGCATGATGGGAGAATCACTTTGCATGTTTGAGTGTCTATGAGTGTGTGTCAGTGTGACAGTGTGTGTGTGAGTCAGTCTGTGTCAGTGTCTGTGAGTGTGTGTCAGTCTGTGACAGTGTGTGTGTGAGTGTGTCAGTGTGCGACAGTGTGTGTGTGAGTGTGTGTCAGTCTGTGTCAGTGTCTGTGAGTGTGTGTCAGTCTGTGTCAGTGTGTGTGTGAGTCTGTGTCAGTGTCTATGAGTGTGTGTCAGTGTGACAGTGTGTGTGTGTGAGTGTGTGTCAGTGTCTGTGTCAGTGTCTGTGAGTGTGTGTCAGTGTGTCTATGAGTGTGTGTCAGTGTGACAGTGTGTGTGTGAGTGTGTGTCAGTGTCTCTGTCAGTGTCTGTGAGTGTGTGTCAGTGTGACAAGTGTGTGTGTGAGTGTGTGTCAGTCTGTGTCAGTGTCTGTGAGTGTGTGTCAGTGTGTCTATGAGTGTGTGTGTGAGTGTGTGTCAGTCTGTGTCAGTGTCTGTGAGTGTGTGTCAGTGTGTCCATGAGTGTGTGTCAGTGTGACAGTGTGTGTGTGAGTGTGTGTCGGTCTGTGTCAGTGTCTGTGAGTGTGTGTCAGTGTGTGACAGTGTGTGTGTGAGTGTCTGTCAGTGTGTGACAGTGTGTGTGAGTGTGTGTCAGTGTGACAGTGTGTGTGTGAGTGTGTGTCAGTCTGTGTCAGTGTCTGTGAGTGTGTCAGTGTGACAGTGTGTGTGTGAGTGTGTGTCAGTCTGTGTCAGTGTCTGTGAGTGTGTGTCAGTGTGTGACAGTGTGTGTGAGTGTGTGTGAGTGTGTGTGAGTCTGTGTGACAGTGTGTGTGTGAGTGTGTGTCAGTCTGTGTCAGTGTCTGTGAGTGTGTGTCAGTGTGTGTCAGTGTGTGACAGTGTGTGTGAGTGTGTGAGTGTGTGTGTGTGTCAGTGTGACAGTGTGTGTGTGAGTGTGTGTCAGTCTGTGTCAGTGTCTGTGAGTGTGTGTCAGTGTGTGACAGTGTGTGTGTGTGTGTGAGTGTGTGTCAGTGTCTGTGAGTGTGTGTCAGTGTGTGACAGTGTGAGTGTGTGTGAGTGTGTGTCAGTGTGTGTGACTGTGTGTCAGTGTGACAGTGTGTGTATGAAGTTGAATGAGTAAAGAGTGTGCATATGTGACAATGATTGTGAGTTTCATGAAAGAGGTCAGTGTTGTGTTTGTGTGCATGCATATCTGTACATGTGCATACATGTGGGTATGTGGAGGACCAGGTGTGTACACATACATGTGTGTATTTGTGTGTGCGTGTGTGTGTGTGTGTGTGAGTGTGTGTGTGTGTGTGTGTTTAACCACTATCAGGTGGCTTCACGCCTGGCTTGATGTCCCCAGGGAAACTGTTTGACTGTTGTCACAGCGCTGTGAGCTGGAGCCTCCTGAATGCTGGGAACCAGAATCTGTAGCCGGCTGCATCCACACAACACAAGGACACAGGCTCTGAGCAGAGCAAACACACACACACACAAACACAAGAAAATAAGCTTCAACAAATAACAAATAGTATATGAACGGATTAACCTCTGAATTCCACCCTTACCCTTTAGAGTCATCATTTCCTGCTCCACAGCGATGCGCAAAACATCCCAGGAGCCGCACATGGAAAACAGCACTCAGAACTATCTAGAAACATTCTCAAAACATATCATTATTATCATTTAAGAACCTCATACACAGTGTGGAATAATAAATCTCTCACTAGTACTGAGGGTTTTCACTGGCGCGACCGCCATCTATGCCCTCACCTGTTGACGCCTGGGTGAGGAAAGTCAGATGTAGTTGTCATGTTTCATTTGCAAATAGGCCTGTGTTTGAGAGGAAGAGGGAAATAGTGCATCACTCACATCAGCACTGTACCTTACGGTAGAATCCCTCTGTACCTGTGGCCCCAGTTTTGGTATCTTTAAACCTTAAAATCATTTACACTTCAATATTGAATAGAATAAAACACTAACAGCATAACAGCATCTGTCAATCATTTTTATCATGGCATTCTCTTAAGTGTTAAAGCCCTTCTGTGCTTCGTTTATTATGAGCTTCAGTTCCCTCACAAAGAATGAAATAGTAAAGTGCTATTCTGTATGACAGAATATGGGGACTGTTATGGCTTATTGACTTACATGAGCTAGGCTAAATCTTTATATTCAACTGAATAATCTTATCCGATCGTACACTCTGTGCTGTACAACTCAGTTTAAGTACTTGTTTCATATCTCATGTGGTTTGGGTCAGTGATAGTAGCGAATGCCAGCGAACACAGGCCAAGGAGTAATCGCCATCTAATCACTAACTTCAGCCTCAGCTCCAGCTGCACCCAAACCTGCCATCAGTGAGGAGCTCACACTATTACTTGTGTCGGTGGCGCCACCTAGTGACTCAGCAGACAAGACTGACACAGCACACAAATTGCTTAGGTGCGATGGTTGCTTTCATATAGGTTTGGTCAATATGCGCTGGTTTAGCATTAACTAGAGGGGTATTGTGATTCCAGTTTTAGTAATCTGAGGAGACTGTAGTAGCTGTAGTTACAGTCAGATCCCAATAATGGTTTCCACACATCAGGGATCTCACTGGTGTCCATGGCATGCTGTCCTTACGGTCAGACATTCACAAACGCAAACGCACAGAAAATAACATCCACACCATTTTTATGCTTGTCTACAAGTGGTATACCACACCACACTTTATTGCAAAAAAAAAAAAAGTGAGAGGAAAAAAAAGATAACTGCTCCTCAAGGAAGCTTAACCTTGCACTGGTACACCAAGAGAAATGAGATTAATCAGGATGAGACTGCAAAAAACAATGGGACACTTTTTTTTGTCTTTCACCAAGCAGAGCGTAATAAATCCTATGGACATGACATGATCCTTTATAAGCACATACAAAAAAAAAAACAGAAAAAAATAAACGCTCATGTGCACTGTCCCTAAGAAAGGTCACTCCCTGCCTCCAGAGCCAGAAAGACCAGAACATTTAAATAATATACCATAGGCGGAAGGGAAAAAACACAAATAAAATGAAAACTAGAAGACTAATATTTTGGTCCCACTTTGGTCTCCTTTTCTGAAAATACAAATACTAGGTAATGGAGATACGCCGTCATCCAACAGCATCTCAGTATTCACATTCCCACGCCAGTCGCTCACGCACCCCTTTTCCAACGTTGCGGTGCAGTTTCAAACAGTTTTTTAGGAACCAAAACAAACAAAAGTACCATACTGCACCTCTGACACTACTGGACAAAACTGGAGAATGACCCAAATTTAAACCCAAATGGTCTGTTGCCATTTTAAACTCACAAGCCTTGCTTTTCATATACACTAAACACCACTTGTGATTCTCTTTTTATCTCCCAGACAAAAAAAGGTTAAAACACTGGTCTTGACGAGAACAGAGGTCCACATTTAAAAATAATCGATGACATTGCAGAAGGCATATTCAATAGATGAAAGTTGTATATAAAAAAAAAACAGCAACAAAACAAAAGGAATTCATAGGCACAGTAGAAGCTTTTTTTTTGTTTCCATTTTCATAAACCATTTACAGACAACAAAAACATTCCAACATCATAAACAGTTACTGAGAATAACGGGCCATTTCCATGTATGACACGGCACGTCGGCATCATGGCAGGTCCTCCCAGGCCATGAGACCAGGAAGTGAGTGTGGCTCGTGAAATGTGGTGTTGGTGGATGGAGGGTTTTCCCAGGGTCATGGGGGGGGCGTGCAGGTGCAGGTCGTCCTGGTTATTGGTCCTTTTTCTCAGTCTCTGTCGTCTCTTCTGGGGAGGTCTCCTCTGTCTCCGGGGGAGTTTCCTCATACCTTTTGCCAGGAGAGAGGAGACTTCAAATCAGTAAAGCTGTGATGGACAACACATAACAACCATCAAATGACAGGGTGACACCACACAGCACAAAACAATCAGTCAGGATGGACATTTGAGCCACATTCACTGAACACCATCACACAGCTGATGAGGGCAGAAACAATAGACGGGCCGAAGTGGTCAATCAGCCATTCCACAAACACCATGTGTGGGATGTGTCCAAAAATATATATTAAAAAAAGTAAATGGTGGGGAAGTGTGAAGGGCCCCACTGTATGGCTGTGGGAGAAGCGCAACAGAAACCAAAACAAAGCAGATTGGGTGGAGAAGAAGGACTCAGGCGGACGGGGAGGGAGTGACCTTGCTGTGAAAGCAGGATGGGAGAGACTGGCACCAGGCAGGCAGCCAGAGCAGAGGAGTACAGGTGCGAAGGGCACAGAGGGTGGCACGAGGGGGGTTGCACAGTGGGGGGCACAGCGGAGCCATTGGCATGAGGACAGTCGGCACATCAGATTAGGATGAGATATGACACAAGGATGGGAAAGGTGGTAGCTGGTGGGCATGGGGGCAGAGGCAGAATGAGTTGGCGAGTGACGGTGGAAGGGGAGTGGAGAGCTGGGGTAGGGTTAGGGTGGGTTTGTCTGGGGCATACCTGCCCAGGTGAGAGGCCCCGATCGGGGCCCGGAGGCCTACATGTTAGCGGGCGTGTGTCGGCGGCGCCAGGGGGGAGAGGGGGGACCCTGCATGGAGGCGGCTAGGCTGGCTGGGGACCCCGAGATGGTGGGGAAGTGTGTGAGGCGCGGGGTGTGGGGCAGCACCTCCTCCGCAGACTCATAGCTGAGCGCCAGCGAGGAGGAGAGAGGGGAGGAGGAGGAAGAAGAAGAAGTAGAGAAAGGAAGCCATAAGAGAAAAATGCAGAAGGAAAGAAAAGAGGGGATAAAGAGGAGAGAGGATAGGAGAAGAGAGGGGAGAGATTAAAAAAAGCAAGCTTTTTAAAGATGACTGAAAGAACACGACAGGAGAGAGAATCGTAGAGAAACTCAGGAAAGGAGAGAAGGGACAGCCAGGGGCAAGTCTACACAGGAAGATGAAGGGTGAGCAGTGCATCTACCCCTCTAGATCACCAAATATACTCAGATACCCCGCAAATGAAATTTACTTGACAGCATAATCATAAAAAAGAACAAACGCCATTCAGGTAACTGACGTGTTCCCATTCAATAACGCCCTTAGGAGGGCATTTTCACTTTTTTATGTGAACTTCCTTTGTCCCGGAACAGTGTTGTGGAGAAACACAGTGGGACTCTGAAGGTCCTGAGACCAGGCGTGGCATAAAGGTCACTGGTTGGTCGTTGCCATGACTACTATCGCCGTGGCCGGTGCCAGCTCCTGGCAGGAGTGTGGGGAATGTTCCTGCTCACACATCACATGGCCATGCAGGTGCCAGGTGTCCCGCCAGTGCCCTCCGCTGCCCTCCCGAGCTGGCCAAAGCAGACACACACACCCCCACCACCCCCTTTACTCCCTGGCTGCGCCCTTTGTGTTGTTATGACTACTGATCATAGTTTCCTATCCAGTACAGATCTACTGTGTGATATGGGGTATGGCCTTGTGTGTGTGTGTGTGTGTGTGTGTGTGTGTGTGAATGAGAGAGAAAGACTGAGAGAAAGAGAGATTATAATGTGACTTTTTGTGTGCACCCAAAGTCTACTGAGTGATTGAGAGAGAGACAGGTAAATAAAGGCAGGCAAAGATAAATGAAACAAAAAGAAGAAAAACACAATGACGTGAGTGGAGCAGGGAGAACTATAATGTGGTCAGTCCACCATTCATGTGCTTCATAACTGTGGATGGCCAGAACAGAGTACCACAGCACTCATGGGTCAGAGATAGCCAAGTCTGTGTTATGGCTTTTCACTTCAGATCAAGACAACTCCTTCAGTCCCATTAGGTTGGGAGGTTTGGTTATTTTCCAGTTATTTATAATTTAAAAGTACAGGAGTAAAAGGACTAAAAAAAAAGAAAAAAAAGGATTCAACTAGAGCCTTTTACTTTAAAGGCTTGGATGTAAAACCAACGTTTAGAATTGCAGCAAACTTCAGAATGGAAGTTTAAAATGTAAGACACCATTAATCACAGCATAAACTCTAAGGCGTCTCAACTGGGCAATGTACATAGATACTGGAAACACAGGCTAACCGATGGATAGAAAGACACACACACATTTTTAGCAATGACTGTAGGATGCGTATATATTGTGTAGGGTTCTATTACAGGAAAGAGGAGATACCTGAACAACTCTGTCAACTCTCCTTTGAGCAAGGCCACCACCACTGGGAAACCAATACAGGCTGGCACCAGATACAAGAGAGCAGGCTGAAGGGGAAACACACACACACACACACAAACACACGTTAGGAACATGGATAATCATCTACCTAGAAATTCAGAATCAGGTCTGTTTACAGATTAGGGTCGTACACAAGATATCCTCCAAATCCACCATGCAATATTCATCAACAAGTGTTTGGGGCTAGGTCTAGTTCGGTTTCCCTCACCTGAGCAGCTTTGAAAGTGTGCATGACGAAAATGGTGAGGCCCAGACCAAAGATGTAAGCTAGAAAACTGGTATAGAAGTAGGTCCTGGTATTCTTCTTCAAACTATGAGACAGACACACACACACACACACACACACACACACACACAGTTCAGATACAGTTTGTGTCACACGGAGTATTACTACAGCTTATGGGACCAACAGCATCAAACACATACACAAACTAATATGGAAATCAGTTTTACCTAACATCAAAGCGGAGCAGCAATGCAATGAAGATGCCTGGAAAATGAGAAAGAGTAGACAGAACAAGTTAACACAGGATGGCAGAATGCAATTGGATTCAGAAAGAATAACTCAACAAAAAAGCACAAAAGGAACATTATAGCCCCCTCTAGTGGCATACTATTATTCCACAGACCATTGAGGGAATGTTAGATGTACAGCTGATTTAATCTTGTTTGATTTAACAACCTAATAAAACAAGCATAGCTGCCCATTTCTGTTGAACAGTAAAATTGTGCCAGACGATACTTGAAAGGGGCCTGGTGATGTTGTGCCAGTGTTGTGAACTCACCTGGGATGACGATATCGCCCAGGCCGAGCATGGCAAAGTTACTGGCGTTCAGCCCCCTCTCCAGAAGGTCCTGAGGGAAAACCACTGAAATGACGAAAAGGACAGATAAGATCATACATGTCATGACCTCACCGGCTCCCACTGTGTCACTGCCACAGCCTTACTCACATTCACTTTACACAAGCATTTGATCACTCACTCCATCAGATTTGATGTAGAAATGTATGTATAACTATTAGAATATATATAAATGTATATATGTATTATACATTTGGGTATTATAGGCAGCTGTCCTATCAGGTAGCTAACCTCATGGTCATGACAGCAAGTACTATGTTTGAGTTACGGTGAGGGGCTATAACAGCAGTCACTGATAACGTTCTTGCATCATTAAAAACAACTGCCAGTGACAAGAGGCCCATTTTTTATGCCTTGGGTCAATATTGGTCATTGCTGATAACAGCTGATGAGAAACAAAACAGCAGAATAAAATACTCACACTTGATGGGTGCCTCAAAGGACTTGGCCACTGTAACCATGACATTTGTGCCAAACACCTGTAGGGGAAAAAACAAGAGAAACAGAAAGGTTGTGTTTACTCGGCCGAGTCAACAGCTGCTCCGCGTGAGTCGGCAAACGCTGGATGACCTGCAGGGTACGGACAGACGTGCACTGTCTACTAGCGGAAAGCTGACGTGGAAAGTCCAGGTTCAGAGAAAAGGAAGGAAGAGTCCACAGAGTTTGTGGTCAGCCATTTGCATTATCTCAACTGCCAGATGCATATTTGCCTGTTTGGAGTGAGAACAGCTGGAGGAGGGTATGTGGGAATGCTGCAATGCAGCTTTTGACTGTGCTCTCTGAACCTGACTCTTCTTCGTCATTGGCAACACACACAGACACACACACACACACTCTCTCTCTCTCTCTCTCTCTCTCTTTCTCCCTCTGTTACACTTATGTTAACACCCTTACAAAACATGCATATACACACACACAAATGCACCCACTTACACACAGACTTACCCAAAAGACGTCGTAGACAAACAGGCCTCCCAAGAGGATGCATCCTGTGCTGACGTTATTCAGGTGAAGAAGCTCAACACCATTCAGAGCGAAGGCCAATCCAAAGAGGTTGTTGGCCACCCAGTGCTGTCGGTTATACACACACACACACCGATTCAATGCCAGAGCTGTAAACTCCTTACAACTTGTAAAACTCAATGTCTGGCGTTTACAATGGCCTAAAATGAGCCTTGGCGTTTCAGGTAAAACGTATTGCCACCAACGTCTGGATTTCTTGGTCATAATCAACTCTTTATTCATCTTTGACAACATTGCCAAAGGTTTTGAGTACAAGCTATTTAAGGTCATTTTCTATAATTATGTGTTGATGCACAGCAAAATCCCAACCACATAAAGATGACCTAAAATGACATACATAGAAATAAATCTTAAATGTTATGTTACCTTTTTGAGAATGTACCAGACCCCCACAACTGCACTGATAACCAGACAGAAGAGGTCCCTGGTGTCAAACTCATAGTTGACTATCTCTGTGAGGACAAAAGCACAATCACAAGTCAGGGTTATGAGTTTATAGCACTGTTTACTTTTAGTTGTTGACAATGATAGTAACGCTAAATTACATCATGGCTAACAGTTATCACTCTCAGAGATCTGAAAAAAACTAGAAGGTAAAGAAAATGGGCACTGCATTTATGTGACAGAAAAAAAAGTACTGGAGTTAGCATCAACTACAGTGAGAAAATAAGAGAAGAAATAGGGACAGCCACTGAGTGATTAGGTGGATAGGATGACCGCAAAGGCAAAGATTCAAAGTAAAATGTGTCAGAAGAGAGACGCCAGAAACAGAAAGACAGTGACAGAAATAAAAAGAGAGAGAGAGATGGAGAGAGAGAGAGAGAGAGAGAGAGAGAGGAGAGAGAGAGAGAGAGATGGAGAGAGCAATGTGCTCACCCTCTTTGCTCTCCCCTGTACCCTGGGTGAAGAGGAGCTGATACAGCTTATTGGGCACGCTGGCTGGGACCACCCTGTTCATGAAGGGACTGACAGAGAGGTGTCATAATGACTCATGAGGGCCAGGAAACACAACAACTCAAAAGGCTTTATGAGGACCAAGGACAGCACCGAGCCACGGACCACATCATCCACAGTACAATGCAATTAGTCGGTCATGCTACGAGCCTCCTGTGGTGCAAAAGGAAAAGCACCCTGAGGCCTGTCTTACCTCATGGTGTGAGACAGGGCCAGGATCCCCAGCACAAAGAAGTACATTGATAGCAGCATGTTAATATACTCTTGTGAGAAAATCTAAAACAGACACACAAAGACAGACAGAGAAAGAGACAGAGAAAGAGAGAGAGTATGTTCCTTGTCAAGTTTTGGATTTTGGTATATCTGGTTTGATTCATCATATCTGGTAAGCTTTAGCCAAACAAGTTAGATTTGAATCAGTTTGTCCAAATCCAAATATGGTTATGGTAATAACATTTTACAGATGCTTTAAAAAAAGAAAAGAAAATATATATAATATATATGAATTCATTTTTTAAATCAGACAGCAACTTGACCAAAAATCACATCCCATTACAAGATAGACAACAAGCAGAAGGAACAACATTTACAGTACCATCAACACTAGTAGGATACAATCATTCTCCTATGCATAGACCTTTCCAGGAAACAGGATTTCTTGAATGTCTCTAATAACCTCTTATTCAGTGTAGACCCTTCAGATGACTAGATTATAATAACCTAATAACAAGATTGGTTTTCAAGACAACAAATGTGATACAACAACGAGGACCTCATGAAACAGAATATTTCTTTCTTCCGGGTACTACAACCAAATGTTATCAGTGTGAGCAGGGGCAGCTGTGCAAGGGTTTAGAGCACACACACACACACACACACGTGTCACTTTCACATCAGGGCACAATATGGAGGGCAGGAAGTAAGGATGATGTGTGCAATTTTTTTTTCTCTTCTTTTTAACAGGAAGTGATTGGTCTATGTGTCTCCTCCTAATAGGCCATGTGTTCACGCAGCGCTTCCGCCTCACCTTAAAGAAGAGATACAAGCCAAAGAGGGTGCAGCTGGCTATGATGGGGAAGCGGGCAGCATCTCTGCTCGTGATGGTCTCAGGCATGTCTGAGGAGTTCTATGGGGAAGGAGAGGCAGGAGAAGAAGAAAGAGAGAGAAAAAAGATGGAGTGGTTACAGGTTACCTACAGATAATACAGCGCATACAATTGCAAACTAATGAAGACCTCAGAGAGTGAGAAAGCCTTCAACTCCAAATACAATAACCAGAGCTGTGTTTCACAGAAAACTGAACACAATGACTTTGTCATGTAAGCCAGTTTGTTTCGGAGGGTTTTTGGCTATTTATAGATCAGAGTATTTATAGATAAGAGCAGGGCATGACTGGCAGGCAGAGAGTAATGTACTGGAGAGACCTAAAGGATTGAGGAGTAAAATTAGCCTGTCCCCAGTAATTGAAGTGAAACTTCACACCAACTCTGACCCTAACTCAACCCACTGCATAATTTGTAAAAATCCTAAAAGGTGGGAAACGGGCTGAGAGTGAGTCTCGATCAGCAAATGTAGTGGCACTCACACTCACGGGCAGGGGCTAGGGAAGGTGGGCCGCCCATTTCATGACGTGTATATGCACCAAATGGTCGTAGATACGCCAGCATCGGCCTTGCAAGGTTCAGTATGACTTTAAACATAAAATGGCATGTTGGCCATTTTCAACCCATAAAATTACGATTTTCTATTTATAAATATAGGAATATTGTCTATATTAACAATAGTGTTGATGTGTTTCATCACAGTTTAGTCATATCATTTCGTTTCCAGCTCAAACAGATATATTTTAGGGTGGATTTACACTTTAAATCCATCTAAAATGGGTCAGCGCTTGAAGCTTACTGCGGGCAAATAGGGAATGGGCTCTTACATAGACGGCTTTTATTCAATCATCTTACATGCCTCTCTCCTAGGGACTGACAACTTGCTTTGGTGTGTGCTGACGAGCACACCTTACGAAGTGCACGTCGACTTATACACGTGTGTAGAAGGACTTCCATTAACTCTAACTTTATATCTTGCAAAGTGTATCTAATTAATCGTGTACAAAATGGTGATTCACTAATGTGTTTGTTATTCAATGGCAGCCCGTGCCAAAAGTCAGTTAGTATAGAACTGATTAAATGAATCCTCTCGTTTATTCACCTGTGATAAATAATATCTTGTAACTATTTCTCACGATTGAATGAAATGAACACGGGTAATGAGTGAAACTGAGACAGCATGAGGAATAAATGTGTACGCTGGGCTATCGGTTTAAAATACTCACTCGGTACACGTAACCATTTTCGCCGTCAACCTACGGATGAAATAAGTGTACAGAAAATATTTAGAGAAACCCTGCAGCAAGTGAGTTTAAGTGCAATACTCGAGGTGAGAACAAGCCACGCTCCAAGCAAGGCACGAAGACATGATGCAGAGGCTCGCGGATGCGGTGAGTGAACTCAGAAGCCGTTAGTTACCACATTTTCAGCACCCCGTTATTACAACATCTAACTGTTATCAACACCCACAAGAAAAAAGTGTATGCCCCTCTGAATCATGCATCATTCACCAAAGGAATGAAAGGCAACAAATCCCGTTACACACAATGTAGGGATTGAGATGTGAGCAGACAAATTCCATCTTTAATAATAAAGGTAACATTTGTGAGGCGAGGGCCGGTAGCAGCAGTCAATCTCATAACGGTTCTGTGTTGCACACGTTTTCCATTTATTTCAGTTTACAAGCAAACCCTTAACCGTTACAGTTTCGTAACTCCAAAAGGACTTCTCGCACATAGCATCTTGACAGTTTTGGCAGTTTTTCATCGCTAAAGTTGAGCTCAACATTTAATCTGGTAATCATTTCCCACTCAAGTGTTAGATTAAATAATGTTAAGGGTTATTACACTTCACCCTACATAAAGAGTAAAAATTCGTTTTTTTTTTTTTTGCCTAATTAGAAGAGTACATTTATCCATAAAATGCCTCACATGCGTCAGATGAGGCCTAGTAACATTCTAAATTACCTTACAAGTTAACTATCTTATTACGAGATCGCTTCCTAATATCAGCTGGTAAGGTTTCCAGCTGTTTGGTTGACGATACATATTAATGTCAGCTAGCTAACTAACGAGTTAGCATCATGAAAAACAATGTTAGCTAACGTTATCTACTAGCTTCCTGGCTAAATGCGCATGAGCTGTGTGGGGGGAATGAATCGATAGCTTCACCAGCTGTCAGACCACATATATCCATAGCGTTTAACTGTACTCTACATTGGCATTAAATTACCCTATAAAACCCTAAAGGGGAAACCCTGAGATAATTTAACTAGACATAACTAGCAAGCTAGCTACTTATCCCACAAATCATACTCCAGTTAGCTAGCCTGCTACTTAGATTGTGTCAAATAGAGCAATATATCCAGGTAAATTACCTTGCTCTTTGAGCAGGTGACGGAGCGCAGCGCACCAAAAAAGATTGGCAGCAAGGCCATGAATACAAGGCTGCCATATGCCAACGCTGTGCCTTCTGGTGTTGCAACGAATTTGGCCACTGTAGCATTGACGGCATCGGTTCCATTTGTGTCGGTAGCATTCAAGCTGTCCAGAGCCGGTGAAGTTTCAGTCGGGGCCACCGATCCTTGGTCGACATCTGCCATTTTTGCTGTAATGTCAACCGTCGGAAAACTGTGAAAGCCGGTGTGCTCTCCCGAGCAACGTAAGGTCAGTCGATGAGTTCGCAAACACTACCTGTTTCACATCAATATTGGTTCTTTTTTCTCATAAGGCCACGTTTCCTAACTCTCTCCGGGAACTGTCATCTTCTTCACAACTAGAGCCATAGACCTAACACACAATGTATGTTTTCACAGCGCCACCTATCGTTCTGGGGTCAACGAAGTAGTCGGCAACAAAGTCACATGAAAATGATTGAGGGCTACACAGGTTTATAGATTATTATCTCAGTAAGACAGTACAGTAGGCCTACTCAAGCACAAATGAATGTACTCAGTTACACAGCAATAATTTCTGATTGGAGTAGCAATGACTACACCAGATCATGGATGTCATATGTCATTCAACGGTGCATGTAGGATTTGGTGGCATCCAGCTGTGAGGCTGAATAATTTCTCTCCAAGCGTGTAGGAGAAACTACGGTGGCCATCTGGTGCCTTAAAATCCCTCTTTAGTACCAGTGTTTTGGTTTGTCCGTTATGGGTAGAAACATGTACTCTAAAAAATGTGGGGCTGTTGAGTCATTATTTTTTTTTAACTCATTCTGGGTTGTTTTCTGTAACCCAGACAGTGGTTAGTGGTTGAAGACCAGGCCCCCTCCTTGAGCTGTAACAAGTTTAAAAAAAAACTGTTGTTACTCTTCCAAACATCCTGCCTAGCAGTTTCCAAGTTTCAACATGCAATGGGAAACGGGCGATTTCAGAGTAAAATAAAGTATGTTTGTATAACTTAAACCTTTTTCATCCAGCATAGACATGCCCTTCGTAAAGTGATTGAAACTATTGCACCTTGCTAGCTAATTGTGTTGATAGCTAATAATGCCTAGCCTCAAACAGAGCTAACATTAAACACCTTATTAGTCTCCAGCTAATCTACTTGCAGTAACCCTCAGCCTAATCCAACCCATCACCACCATGCACTTATTCTACCCCATACTCTGTGCCAGCCTTTTCCTGCAATGTAAATAATTGGTACCATCAACATAGTTTTCTGTTTTATTGCACTACTTACCCTTGTAATAGTTACCTTACGAGCACACAGTATACCCACTAAGCTCTCTCCCCACCTTATCCACTATCAATTTTGTATGTATCATGTATATACCATTTTATGTTTGTATGTATTGTGTACATTTGCCACATAAATGCTAGTATGCTTATCCCGATACATTTATGCATTCATCTGCCATATTTCTTTTTTTTTTCTCATTAATTTTTTATTTTACATATCAAAGACATAACCAAACACATCAGGAAACATTTTATATAGATACAGATACCCCCCCCCCCCCATCCCCTCCACCCTCCTCCCGCACCACCCAACAGAGCATTGAGACAGTCACAAATCATGTCTACATCACAACAGTAGATCCTTCAACCTGGATATCAAATTCTCCCGTATTGCTAGTGTATGTGGCTGAGCATTATTAACTCTTGCAGATGACAGTTCCATGTAAGGTATGTCCGAAAATGACCGCAGCCAGTGGACAGTATACATGTCATGATGGGGGTATTTCCAGCACTGGGCTACAATCTTTTTGGCTGCAGTGAGGTCTACAAGCCAGACTTTACGATCTTTTTCCGCAAGGGAAAGATGGGAGTCATCATTTAATAGGTGCACAGCAGGGTCCATAGGAAACTGAACTCCTGTTACGTCCGTAACAATTTCGGTCACCTTTCTCCACAATCTAGATACCTTCGGACACTCCCACATTACATGTAAAAAGGAGCCAAGGGTTCCATGAGGGCAAAAAGAGCTAAAAGGATCAGGGGCAAATCCCATCTGATGTCTTATTCTTGGCGTTACATATGCCCTATGCATCGGCCGTATATCAGAATGTCTCCCCTCCCCTTCTCCTCCCTCCCCTTCTGCCCCCTTCTGTTTCTATCTCAACCTCTCTACCCGGCTGGCTCCAAGCAGATGGGTCCCCCCTTATGAGCTGAGGTTCTGCTCAAGGTTTCTTCCTGTTATGGGGGAGTTTTTCCTTGCCACTGTCGCCATTGTGCTTGCTCCAGGGGGGTTCAGGCCCTGGGCTCTGTAAAGTGCCTTGAGAGAATTTTGTTGTTTTGCCGCTATATAAAAAAATTGAATTGAATCAGTCAGACTGACGGACCAAACCAGATACCAACCAAATACTTTTACTTTAATACATTTTGCTGCCAATAGTTATGTACTTTTACTTAAGAAGGATTTTTCATCCAGGACTTTTACTTGTAAAGACTACTTCCACTGTATAAATGAGACCTCATGAGACAAAACAGTCCTCAATTGTTCAAAAATGTTTACATGAGAGTAAAAATGATCATAAGAGGCCATTCATGACATGAAAAGTGTCTTTTCAACTCCCAAAACTGCCAACTAATTATATGGTCTTTGCATGTCTATTAATGCCTGAGGCCATTATTGATTTTACATATTCACACTGTACATTAATCTATCATTGGCTTATGTTGTGGATTCAGGCAGAGTAGATAGCGCCATGGCAATGAGAGGGAGAACGAGAAGAAATGGCTGCAGCAAGGCCTGCTGTTGGGCTGATGACTGTTGGGCTGATGACTTCTCCTTTAAGAGCACTTCAATTGGGTAGTGGTCGCTAATCTTGAGTACCTGCATTGGAAGAGATAGAGTACCATGTTATACCATGAACAAAGATTTAAGAAAGGGTTTGTTCAAATGAAAGACCAAAAACTTGGTGTAAATGTGAATCACAGAGATACAAGGCAGACTGGTAACTACTGCCATTGTCCATGATCACTAAAACAGTGGCATCAAAACCAAGATCTAATCCAGTGGTGTCCAGTCCTTCTTTTAAGATGGAAGTGTAGTGTTTGGTGGAAATGTCATCTATCACGTATCCACCCAAATATTCTCAACCACCAAGAAAAGTTGAATTACAAGTGAAGTATATATGATTTAGTGTGGTCTTTTACCAGAAATGGAATATAGTATTCATAATTATGTTTTCATTAGTGTATAATCACCTGTAATTATGAACTATGGTTTTGTTAGTTTAGAATGAGCCCTTCATATCTACATAGGGTCCACCTCCACAGAGTCTGCCATGTTGAGGCGCCATGTTTCTACAGTAGCCCAGAATGGACAAACCATAACACTGACACTACAGTGGGGCTTTCGCATCTGACGGCTACCGTAGCTTCTCCCACGCACTTGGAGGGGAAGTATTTAGCTGGTTGCAATCTGCAGCCTCACCACTAGATGCCACTAAATCCTACTCCATTAAATCAATCAAAGGCAGTGGCTGCATACTGTAATACTGCAGAGGTAGAAAGGCACCTGTGTTGTAGGATTCAGAACTGGAAGGTAAAAATAAAGCATCCTTACTTCAGCACTTTTGATTTTGTACTTCTTTCTGAAGTTGAACACACGAGCAGAGAGCGGCTCGATAGCTCTCAGGAACTTCTCTCCATGCACCACAAAGCTGCGTGGAAAAGATTAAATCTATTAAAAGCAGCCCTTGTTTACCTGACACAGTTTAGTCATCACTCATGCAGCTGTCTATCACATGACCAGTCACACTGTTATAAACTAGCTGAAGCACAATCCAAACACATTATGAGCAGAGGTGTGCAATCCATGCTATGGAATTCCTCCACCATACTTAGATTTACCGTTCACTTGGTAGGCATTTGATCAAAGCTACTTACAAGAGGTGTAAAAGGGATTTTTTTTATCGGCCGTTAATAATTAATCATTTTCCAGAGCCGTGTTGAGTTACAGGTTATTCAGTGGAATGGGGCTGAGGCCAAAATGTAATGTAATGAATGTAAATTAATGTAAACCTTTCTATGAATACAACGTACACACATAAGATTGACTATAAGCAATTTCATGAATCATTTCACGATCGATAATTTAACCCCTTCTTCCCTTACCGATCATAGGCACAGTCAGTCATGTCTGTGACAGTGGTGTCTGCATCATCCCTTAGCAACCAAAAGAGGCCTAAGGTTGAAAATAGCCGGTTGCCCCTTCTGCTCTCCCTTGTCACATATCCACAATCGGCATGGAAGTCACCCAGTAACAGCACATTCTTTTAATGGGAGAAAGAGGGGTTTCTTTTGATAATTATTGATAGGTACTTTTAGTAAACATGAGAACACAAACACAAATTAAACTATCGAAAGGCTGAACACCAAAACTGCATGCACCATGGTAAATCTCTAGAGCCTCAATCCCACTGCCCCCCTCACACTATAATCCCTTACCTCCACGTTCCATTTTTCCTTTATCTCTGTGAGGACATCATAAAGTGCATCTAGTTCTTTTAGGGCATTTAGTGGCTCGACACGCAGTGGAATCAGCACAAAGTCTCCCACCTCTAAACAAAGGAAAAACACAGCTGCATCTTATACAAGCAATCAGACCTGGATTTGTTCAGATTCCGTACAGAACTTTCCTGCTTGATTAGAATTGAATGCAAAGGATGATTCTGGGAGATCACATGTGATCATATCAGTGTTGTAGTAGCGATCAGTAAGGAAGACTTACTGAGCATGTCTGTAATACCTAGTCATCTGCATGATAAACCTGAACGCTAGTCAAATTTATGGTGATATATGAGATATAAATTAGGTCTAAATATTTCACACAAACAAGTTGCAGGATTCCACTGACCTGTCTTTGATGAATTAAAATGTACTATGAAAGGTTCTCGACTGAAGACATCTTCACTTCCCTTCTTTGTGTCTGGATACTGATACTTGTCCACCAATTTAGCAGTTTTGGTTCTGTGACAATAAGTAAACAGCCCAAATTCACAAAAAAGTAAACAACACAGCGATCCTGAGGATGTCACCTGTACGTGTCACGTTCACACACAGAAGTGCCCCAGGCTGGATACTGGGTAATACGGTTAGGGTGTGTTACTGGCCACATCTGACAGTGTGAAAAATCTTGCATTGCACTGCTGCTGTTTTACCTGTATACAAACACATACTGCTCATCTCCTTCCGCACCCAAGCCTTTACTGGCCACATATTTATAACTGAACTCATCATATCTGAGGAAAGAAATGTAAAAAGAGAAAAAAGTTTTAGACTAAAAGATTTAAATTCAGTCATTAGGCAGCATACAAAACTACACAACACTAAAAGATGATTTAGGTCGATGTATCAAAAGGTGAGTAGAATTGCTTTCCCTCTTGTACCTGTTGAGTGAGGAAATCAGCACTTTCATAGCTTTTCCATCCAGGTCTCTCACCTCTTGCAGAAGGCACACATCACAGCGTGACAAAACCTGAGCATCAGTGAACAGCGATGTAAACAATTTCAGTTGACCTTTCTGATAACTGCCATAACACATTACAGTAATGTGCAACAGTGGGTGAGAGTGTAGCTCTATACTTTAAGACCAACACAGCCACAGGGGCTCGAGTACACCTCAAATTAGCCCGATACATTTCCACAGCCCAATATTTCTCTTGAGCTGAAGGTTGTAAGATTCATGATCAAGCAGCTGCTGTGACCACCAAAAGTTGGCCAGCATAATATCCAAAATGGTAATCTTATCATGGTAACAAAGGAAAGGTCCCCACACTGGATTGCTCAGACACCTGGGGTCAGGAAGCAAACTAAGGTGTGAGTGACTGCAATTAATCATAGTATGGGCATGGGGGTAGGCCATTGAGAACCATCTCAGTCAGCAGGTCAGAGAAACCTGATTATCATACAGAACAACAAAAGGTTGCCAGGCCTGTCTATTCTGTCATAATGTGAGGTAAAGACTGTGAGAAATAACTGCTCACCTTTGTCAGAAGATGAAGGACTCTTGGGTCAGATAATTTGGAGACGTTGAAATCTTGCACGTTGTATGAACATATTCTAAATCCAGAGCTCTTGCTCAAGAAACCAAAGAAAGCCAGGAGGAGGAGTACACACTGCCTCTGGTTTTGCCCCATTATACCTGTTAAATAATAATTGAAGGGTTGATCATTGAAAGTAGCGATGGTAAACTCTTATCATAACACTCAAAAGATTCAATGAAACACTCAAATTGTTCATTTTCTCTGAACCAAAAATGATTGTAGACATTAGAACTAGCTCTCCCGCTCTATGCAAGAGCTGACCATGTAGAGAAGCTGCAGCTTTACTAAAGGATTATGAAATAAAACCAGTTGTTAACATGCAGCGGGTGATGCAAAGCTAGGCCTGAGCTTGCCCTTTGGGCAAACAAGAGATATGCATTAAAAATACACCTTTGAGATCACGACAAAATGATATCTGGCTCTTATTCACATGATTAGCAGACAAAAATCTATAGTGCTTGGATAAGCACACCTACTTTGCAAAAATAAGCCCTGGATTTTGTCTTCCTATCTCCAGGTAGGCCCACATGTTCACTCCTTACACTATTTCATGTGACATGTTAAACCAGAGCTCTGATTTCTCATCTTTGCAATTATAATATTATTTCATTATTCAATTACATTGTACCTCTTTAAAGTATTTGTTTAACTTTCTGACATCAAAAACTACACGCTACACTATTTCAAGCTTGTGACAATGTAACCAGGACACACCTAGTCACCTGCCTTGATCTCTCATTCTCAGAAATGAACTCAAGTGGACTTTCAAGTCATGAGGTATACGACAAGTCAATGGTTTACATTTAAATACAATACAACTGTACACCATAGGTGGTAACATGGCTTATCATTTTACTCACTATACCAATGAAACATAGCAGTATATGATGCATACAAGCTATCCAGGGTCCAATTTGGTAGATTGTGTTCCTTTTTTATGTAATTTTCCCATACTTTAACAAAGTATTCTTGACCGAAGCCTGACGTTTCTGGTGTTTTGTTAATTTTTCAGCTCATCTGTCAAGCCAGGCAACTACATAAGTAAGTCCCTTTTCAATACATGCATGGGAAAAGCCGAAGTCTCAGCACTGCATGGGACATTCTGATTGTTTGCACAACTCCAGTTTAACAAGCTCACCCAACTGGTTTTCAGAGCAACGACATGCCATTTTCCAGCCTGTGAGGTAATACTCCACTGCTTAAAGTGAATACTGGGGAACTGAAATAAACCTACATCAATATCTTACAAAATGATCTTCTACATCACCTTCATAAAATATTCAGGATTTTAAACATATGCTTAGTCCTATTCTTAATCTGCTTTCTGTCAAGTGGTGAGCTTGCAAACACACCCATGAGTGC
The DNA here is from genome assembly GCF_900700415.2 of Clupea harengus. Classification (NCBI taxonomy): domain Eukaryota; kingdom Metazoa; phylum Chordata; class Actinopteri; order Clupeiformes; family Clupeidae; genus Clupea; species Clupea harengus. Next base: position 17,481,272 of record NC_045155.1, on the reverse strand, counting down.
TTAGAAAAGAGCACAGACGAACCTTAAAACCTCCCAGGCCTCTCACTTTACCCAGCACAAACACATTCACAAACACATTCACTCAAACAGACGAGATACGCTTACCTGTATTTTTTTAGGGGAGTATTTGACCACAGCTACGCTTCATTTACTTCCTTTTCCTCTTTCCACGGTCTGACACTGCTTACCTGGCGTTAGAGGTGGAGTCATTGCAAACCCCACCCTTAGTTTTCTGGGACATGTTTTTTTAGGAAAGTTTTTTTTCTTTGGCAGCATTCTGAAGGTGGTCTGTTCTGAGAGACACCTTTTCTTCTCAACACGATAACTAACAAATTACCTCAAGTTTTTCTTTGTTCCGTTTGGTGGTCCGCCAATTTTTGCGACATTTCTAACATACAACTCAGAACGAAGAGAACACAGTAGTAGCCTAATCTATTAAAGAGTTGCCTAATCTATTACCAAGGTCATGGATTGGTGGTTTAAGACAGGGACAATGAAAGGAAAATTAAATGAGAGAGCCTTTGACACAGACAAGGAGAAGGTGCAACGGCGAGATGGTTCATGGGCATCATCCCACCGCGGAGTTTTTTTCTATCGCTGCGGAGACAGCAAGATGATAACTATATTATGTGTTGTGTGACGTTGGATAATGACAACTCTTAATTATGAAAAGTTGACTACTAGGGTGGCTATATTAATGCCAGTCGGCTAGCCTACTGTCAGTAGTGAATTACTGCGGTCGCCTGTCGGTATGCGCATCGTTGTGTTTATTGGTTGTGTTGTGTGATACATTGGCGTGTCTGAGTGTGTGATGGGAGTATGAGGCTGTGAGCGAACTAAAATTCGTAACATAACCAAGTCACGCATGGAGCAGGGTTCAAGATTATTTGCCTAGCGCATTGTCATATCTATAACTAGCCTACCGGTACGTAAAAAAGGAGAGCCCACCCGCGAAAATCATGTGCCGCTAACATTTGTCTGGCGCCAGGTCTGGGTAGGAGGCCTGTTGTTCCGGGGATATACTATTTAGTTAGATGGTCCGCGAGTTTTTTTGTATTGGTTAAGTGGTCCTTGGTCTGAAACACTGGTTTAGACAGATGACAAAGACGTCCACTTTTTCAGAAAGCATGTTCAGTCAAAGCACCATACATGAGCACGGTGGCTCAGGTGCTTGCACTGCCGCCTCACAGCAAGAAGGTCATGCGTTCGATTGCCGCATGGGGCGCTGTTGGCTCTGGGGGGCAGGTCCTCCCCAGACCTTCAGTGCTCAGGTGGGCTATCTCCCGGGCCTTTCTGTGTGGAGTTTGCATGTTCTCCCCGTGTTCCACTAAGAACCCCAAAAGAAAAACATGCAAAAAGAACAGAACACGTGTCCATCCCTGACCAAAGATGGACAGGTCACTTGACTTGGTCCCCGGGCTTACAAGCTGCCCACTGCTCCTGGGGGGTCCTGGAGGAAGGACAGTCCAGGATGGGGAAAGGCAGAAGATAAATTCACCGTGACTTCAGGCCTGCGTGTGTGTGTCCTGTGTCGCCTCCATATATTCACGTGTGTGTTCCAGTGTGTCATGTGTGCCAATAAAACCTGACAAATTATTAAAACCTGGCAAATTATTATGTTTTAGGAACACACAGCCAACGTCCAAATGGGAGATAAAGCACATTCATAATTTGAGTAAATTCCTGTGAATTCTGTGTGAACTGGGTTCACTGAACCTGCCAGCAGTAACACCTCCTTGGACGGCTCCTTTTGGCTTCTCTGGAAGGCGGGGACATGTATGGACTTGAATAGCCAGGCAGCAACAGCAGGTCAGATCACATAGCATGCTTTCAGCAACCTCCCATGTGCATTGGTAATGGAATAAATTAATCAGGAGAAGAATCAGGCCAATCTGTGTGCATGATCTGTAGCCTATTCTTATTATCGTGTGTGAGGGGGTGTCAGTAGGGACACTGGTGACATCATTCATGACCATTAGCATGACTACATAGGTAACCATGGAAATCAGCTGGCCACCGCATTCATTAAATGCCTGAAATGTTCTACATCCAATGCAAAACAATCTATCAAAATACTCATGCCAAACAGAGTTAAATCCCCACCCTAAGAAGAGACAGGAACATACCCAAGGAGAATGAACACACAGATTGGCAACTGGTAATGTTTAAATAGAAATTTGTATTTACATCAATATTAACATCGAGGAACAAGAAAAAAACGCAACAGTAATGTACAACCGCAAAGTAGAAATATGTTTTTCACATATTATTTCTGCTCTTTTTCTTCCTATTCAAATCAAGTTTAATGATCAACCATATCAATCCATTCTCGGACATTGTTTTTTTTTTTTTTTAAACATGAACTGCAGGGGGCAAAAAACATTCTTCTACCTTCCTGAATATACAGTATTCACTTTGAGATAAAACAAATCTTTTCCATCAAATACCTCTGTAAAATCAAACCAGTTTTCTTAAAATGACAATCCACCTCAGTTTGTCCACAATAATTAAAACCCTTTGACCAAAACACATATCAGATAACCAATATTTAAATGGACAGAGGAAATCCACATTGTAAAAGGCTTAATCTCATGTGTTCAAGACAGGAGCACATTATTTGTGTGAAAAAAAAATCTTCACAAACAAAAACAAAACAAAATCTAGTCTTTATGGGGCTTTTCCACACAGGTCAATCTCTACATGAAGACATCAATTTCAGAAACTACTTATGCAGCTGAAAATACAACAGAAAACCTCTTTGGATTTTGCCTTTCATCTGAGTCGGTAGGTTCCTCAAAAATATTTTCAAATACAAAGCAGGAGGGCAAGAAATAAAATACAAATTCAGGAAAAATTATCAATGGTCACCCGGAAATGTCCCAACAGACCTGAAGACAACAACTGAAACCTCTTCATTCAGGGCAATAATATGTTCTCATCCATTGCTTCCTATATCAGATCAGAGGCATTGGTAAAAAATAAATTAAAAAAAACAATAAAAAAAAACACAAAAAATGAAAAGAAAAACCAAAACTGAGCAAAAAGGTTAGTGAGGAGGCAGAGAGGGGTCCAGAATGGTGCATTTCATCAGCATATCCAGGGGTCTGAACCCTTTGGGGTTTCCCTCCTCAAGCCCTCCTACCATCCTCCAGCACAAACCTCTACTTCCTGGCACCCGCCATCTCAAACTCAACACGGTGCCCTCCTTCAATATAGATTTATATAGATTTTGTAAATATCATTCAAGGTTTAAAAAGGGATTCTTTCAACTCTTTCAAAGGTTTACGCTATACTGCCACTTGAAACTGCACTATCTCCAGAAACTGTTGATGGATGACAAAAAAAAAAAAAAAGCATTGAAACTTCGGAAATAGAAAGTGCCTTCTGAAGGATAAAAAGTGGCTTTTTGAAGGTGAGGAAAAAAAATGCCTTTCTGACTTTAAAACAGCCTTCCACCTTCTCTACGTTTTGACATATCGGCAATGAAAGCTGTATTGACCTACAACACAGAGTAAAATAACCACAAAAAAAATCCTACTTTTTAAATATCAAGACTTACAGTCTGTGCAAAAACAGTATGTGACCTACAAAAGCGGATATAGTACATTTTAAGCCTTTTTACAATTTGTATTCACAGACGAGAAGGAAAAACTCCAATTCTGACATCACATCTAATACTGCAGTACCTTTGAGTAGATGACACTCCACATAATGCTCTGTAGTAAAAAAAGCCAAAGGGGGAAGATTATTGCTTACATCTGCATAACTAGACAAACTCTGTGCTTTCTGGGTTTCCATCTTTTCGTGTCCCCCCTTCCCTTCCCTTCCCCCAAACCAAAACAGACATCTTCATTACAGAGAGGGAAAACTAGACCCCCTTACAAAACTCTGATTCATCCTCCAATAAGGCTGAGACAAAAATGACAGAGAAATATTGCAACAATCCTTTTTCGCCGTGAGCCAGCCTTTTTTTCTTTTTCCCTGTAAAGTGCAATCACCGCCAAATGATTTTCTCTCTGTGTGGTACCTTCACTCAGCACTAAAAACAGGGCGTGCCATGGCAAACCCAGAGCTGTCAAACACAGCATGACATTTATACATTCTAAAATGAGCGAGGAGACTAGTCTCTCCTCTAGGTCATTTCGTACGGGGGCTGCTCCGGTTCAAACCGATCCTGCTCATATTGTTTGGTCCAGCAGGAACTGTGGCTCTGTGACTTCTCCATCACTAAGAAAAATTGTCAAGAGACTGAAGACCCCACAACACTTGAGATAGCTTCTGAAGACTGATGGCTGATGTCTGGATGTATGTGTGTGTGTGTGTGTTTTTTTTTTTTTACTGATGTGTGTATGTCACAGTGTCTCAGATTTACAAACGTGTGTGTGTGTGTGTGTGTGTGTGTGTGTGTGTGTGTGTGTGTGTGTGTGCACGAGTGACTGTGGTATCTGGCCATATGTTTCCAGGTGAGAAACCCGGTGAGTAGATAGTCATGTAGGCCTGCAAGCCCTGGAGTCTCTCATACTGGGGTTCACAGTGTCTCCATTCCTCTCAGCATGTCTCAGCAATATTTCTGTGAAACAAAGAGAAAAAGAGAGAAGAGATAAGTCAGTTTTGGGAGGCTTAAACACCACTATTGGGGAATAAAACATACATTACTGTGTCCAAATGTCCTGTTTGTTAGCGGACTACACGCAAGATGGGACACTCCAATTACAGTTCGTATTTCAATGTACTCAATGCTGGGACAGAACTGCACAACTGAGAGACAACAGCAACTGATACTGTAGCTAAGCTACCGCTGCTACACACTCCACCACCACCACCACTAACAACAACATGAATACCACCATAACAACAACAATCCCACCACCAGCACGGCACAGATCCTCACCTGATCAGGGCCCATGGGCATCCTGCTCATCATCATTGGGTTCATGTTCATCTGGCCGGGCATCTGGCCCATATGCCCCCCACCTCCGCCAGCGCCCATCCCCCCGTTCATCATCATACCCCCGTACTGCCCCCCAGCGCCCTGCTGGCTGAACTGCTGCTGTCCGTACGACCTGGAGAGGAAGAGAAATGGCAGAGGCCACAGTCAGGCAGGAGCAAGCATTTTCAGCAGCCATTAAAATCCCTGCTCTAACACAAACACAATATTTACTGGAAATCATTTTGATGAAAGGAGCAATTAAGGAATATTAATTATTTTGGTCACTTTCTAATCTACACTGCCAAACCCGACTGCAGCGCTGGCTCACCCATTCCGGCTCATGCCTCCCTGTGGCCAGCCTTTCATGTCGGCCGTCTGGTACATGGGGCCTCCCTGTGGATGCTGTTGCATCATGGGATTCTGTGGAGGTCCGAGACGGCCTGACATCATGGCGTTGGGGGGGCTGGCACCAGACGGTGCAAACGAGGGGTCACCCTGCTGGCCCATACCTGGAAGAAGAGATACCATCAATGTTCACTTTTAAAGTCAATTTCTAGGTAAAGTAACTAGAAGACAAAACATTCAATGATATCATACATACATACATCATACAGTCTGAAGGAAACCTAAAAAAAGCCCTGCAGAGAATATATGTTCTTTTTCTACTCTCTTTAGTAACGCAACTCGTCACATGCTCTGCAAACCACTGCATTTACATTTGTTCACCAGCAGGTGGCAGCACCATTCACTGCATGTCTACCTCCACTGGAAGGCCACAACGTTAACTCTGATTCCTCTGAGATATGACTCATCTCTGCGAGTGCTGAACATCGTGTTGGTTAAGCCATAGTGCTTCCCTTCAAGGACGCCCGAGGAATCCATACCCTGAAGGATCCTCCGACTGTTAACACACAAGCACTTATCCATTTGACTTAATGTCTGATTTCATCATGGCGTTCCCTCCCCTTGAGAATGTGGAGAGGGCTGCTGACCCTCCTGACACACAGGAGTAGAATGAAAGGCTGCACTGTAGCTTTGAATCCAACTTTTAAGTACGTGAGGAGAAAATTGTTGTGTAGTTCCTGTGAAACTCAACTGGGCTTCACAGGGATGGGGAGTGAGTATTTGGGAGGAACAGCTCCCCCTTCTGAGGCTACATGACGACATGTCACAAACCACCACTCTTCATAGGCATGTCACTAACCACCACTCTTCATAGGCATGCCACTAACCACCACTCTTCATAGGCATGTCACTAACCACCACTCTTCATAGGCATGTCACTAACCACCACTCTTCATAGGCATGTCACTAACCACCACTCTTCATAGGCATGCCACTAACCACCACTCTTCATAGGCATGTCACTAACCACCACTCTTCATAGGCATGTCACTAACCACCACTCTTCATAGGCATGTCACTAACCACCACTCTTCATAGGCATGCCACTAACCACCACTCTTCATAGGCATGTCACTAACCACCACTCTTCATAGGCATGCCACTAACCACCACTCTTCATAGGCATGTCACTAACCACCACTCTTCATAGGCATGTCACTAACCACCACTCTTCATAGGCATGTCACTAACCACCAGGCATATGTGACAGCTTTTCAGTACCTTAAAAAGGCACATTACAAATATGTTTGGAGAAGCACTGTATCATGACGGGGAGTATTCAAGCCAGCTAGATGACCATAGCCCGCATGTCAAGAAGGCAAAAAATATACATGGCATTTCTTGTCATCCAATCAGAGAGAGCGACAAACACTTTCAATGCCTGCAGCCTTTCAAAATCTGACACGCAGGTGAAATGGTCTGCGCCGCCCTAGCAAGCAGAAATGTTACTTATTAACCTGCAAATATCAAATGCTAATCGCCATTCTAAAGACAGTGACTAAGGAAGGCAACCAATCCCTGGTGGAGAAGAAACACAAGCGGAGAGGACTGCGGCAGAGCAGTGACCCTGCCGTAACATACCATAACTCCCTCCGTAGGCGAACTGCTGTTGTCCGGCCTGACCCATGGGGGGTCCTCCCATGGGCGAGTCCATGCCTGTGGGGGCGGTGACGTTGGGCGGGGGGCTGAAGCCCCCGGCGGCGGCGGCGGCTGCGGCGGCCGCCTGCTGTTGCTGCTGCTGCTGCATGAGCATCATCATCCTCTGCCTGCGCATCTGCAGCGTCATCATCTCCCGACTGCGCTGGGCCAGCATCTGAGCATTCAGGAAGCCCTGCTGACACACCGGGGAGGAGGGAGGGAGGGAGGGAGGAGAGAGAGAGAGGGAGGGAGGGAGGGAGAGAGAGAGGGAGGAGGGAGAGAGAGGGGGGAGAGAGAGGGAGGAGAGAGAGAGGGCGGAGAGAGAGGAGGGGGGAAGGAGAGAGAGAGGGAGGAGGGAGAGAGGGGGAGATAGAGAGAGGAGGGGGAAGAGCATGAGTGAAGTGTGAAGAGTGGGCGGTTCCTATAAAACTAATATTCCTCCACTTGCCCAGTGCCATGCCGATGATCACAAGATAAGGACTGATAAACTGCTTGACACCCCTAGACTGTGCATCACTTTAAATAGTGACACGTGTCGTCAAACACTGGACCCTATGGTCAGGTAGGCACAGAAGTGAGATGAAGTGGAGTGGCATACCTGGCTGCCCATGCCAGGCTGCATACCAGGCCTCATGCCTGGGTTGCCTCCCCCAGGGCTCTCCATCTTCATGCCCATGCCCTGTCGAGTTTGGTTCATGAACTGCGGGGAGAGAACAGACAGAGGAGCGCGAGTCAGACCTGTAATGATGACTTACTACACTAGAGGCAGTACACTATGTCGACTCTACATGATCAGAATAGGTACTTATGGCGACGTAACAAGTCTGCTATGAGTGTTAACGTTTCCTGCTAAAATAGACACTTTATCTCCATTTTCTATTTCACATATCATTATAAACCCTTAAAGGGGAACGCCCTGGAGATTTCAGAGCGAGCGAGACTTCGGTTTTATGTTAGACACAGTCTGTATGTGTAGGGATCTTGCCCATGTTGTCCGACACTTACAATAACATTATGAGCCCGTCAGTGGTCAAAACAGCGGCTTACTTTGATGAGAATGCTTGCCCCATAGGATTACGTTGTAGCCGCGCTTTAAGGCTTGATGGCTTGATACTGTACTGATTCCGATCGCTTTTGTCCCAAGTAAAAATTTGGACCCAAGAGGTCCTGAGGTCCCCTTTTAAGCCCGAATTATAGATCTGCGTCGGTGTCCGTCCGTTTTACGGATGGGCGGGGAAACGGATTCAGACGTACTGTTTTTGATTTATACTTCTCCGACGGCTGTGGGTGTTGAAAACAATTCACTGCCAGAACAGTAGATGGAGCAGCGGTTTTTTGGTCACAGACGAGCTACTACGCGACCTCTTTGAGTGATAGAATTCGTAGATTGTTTATCTCCCTCCTCCCAGCCGTCACGTCATCAAGAGCAACAGGTGTAGTCACATGGGTCTTTGAGACACACTACATTACAATGGGTAGTCTGTCTAACGCTATATATTCACTTGAAAAGGCAAACTTATCTCCATCATGGTAGGTATTATTTGTGTGAAAAATAGTAGCAATCTATAACAAAATGATATGCTTATCTTACATACACTATAGAAACTATTAAAAACGATTAAATGAAATGAATACTATCTTATTTTCTTTTGTATTTTTTGTCATATTCAGATTTGTAATGATGATTGCCGGGTAATATGTATGCTGTTGTCCAATGTCAAGTCTTTATTTGATCATGTGACGAGACGATATGATAGTTTAGGCGCAACATCTGAACGTCAAGACCAACAAGCTGACTGGGCAAATAAATATCTGTGACAACGTGATTACAGGAGGCAAACTGGTATCAGGGAAGAAGTTAAAAATAAACTGTCATCTGGAGAGTTTAAAAGAATACAAAACGAGGGGGAATCTACTGTATGGAGATATTTCTGCTTAGTAGTCAACGCGGATTGATTAAACCTGGATGGTTGGGGGAGAGAGATGAACGTCAAAACCGACAAACTGGGCCAGAGGCAAAAGCACCTGCAAGCTGAAAACAATGGCTTTCAAACATAAGCGTGATAAGGCATTGAACATTCCATATTTAAATATCTTAATAAGTAGTCAAGTCAACGTGTCTGCCTCACGTGATGGAGAAGTTCGTTTTTGAGAGTAAAATAAATCACATTTAGGATAATAGCCTTCTTGTGTGCGGGGATTTTTTTTATGTCCTAGCTGTGACAACGCGATTACAGGAGGCAAACTGGTATCAGGGAAGAAGTTAAAAAATAAACTGTCATCTGGAGAGTTTAAAACAATACAAAACGAGGGGGAATCTACTGTATGGAGATATTTCTGCTTAGTAGTCAAGGCATTGAACATTCCATATTTAAATATCTTAATAAGTAGTCAAGTAAACGTGTTTGCTTCACATGCTTCTCCCCTGTACAAAAGCGTCGGCTAAATGACTAAATGTAAATGGATTAAACCTCGATTGTTGGACTATGTAGATCGTTTCATAACGAACTTTGTGCACTTAAAGTTTTTTAAAAAAGAAACTGTCATCTGGAGAGTTTAAAACGACACTCGAGGGGAAATTTACTGTAGGCCTATGGAGATATTTCTGTCGGATGGCATCATATTCTATGCGGATTCTAATGAGGCTGTTTGATATGTCCAATGTAAGAAGTGTGAAGCTTTAATGAAATATGATTGATGCCATCCTCTTTCTCCACAACATGGATTAAACATTGATGGTTGGACTATGTAGATACTTTTATAAGGAATGTGTCCGTGTATATAACGTGAGTTTTATTTAGGCATATCAGATGCATAGCGTGTGTAATGTGTAGGCCATTTCATTCCGTTCTTGCAATGTGAATAATTCATTTCAATATACTTATCTCCCTTTTGTGCGCGCTTGTGCGTTTAACGGGGCTTGTTTGTGTGAGCCAGTGCATTTATCATTCATCTGTTGATGCTCGAGTTTAATAAAGGCAGGCTATTCTTAAGAAACGTATGTAAATGTGTCAGTAGTATGAACAGTTGAGACATTGACTCATTGGGGTTCGGACTAAATATTTTACTTGCTGTCGGGCTGGGGTAGAGCTGGGACAAGTCAGCGCGATAAGGCATTGAACATTCCATATTTAACTTGCCGGAATAGTCGCCCCATAATGCCGTGCGGCGGGCACATACTTTTCTCTATGATGCAGCGCCCAACGATGTTCTTTAACAATGTTCCTTACTGTTCTAATTGCATGTCGTTGTTCTGTGTTGGGACGGAGTTTATACAGGTGTGTGACGGTAGCACAGTCTGTTCGTGATAACTTGTAGCAGGGCATAAAGCCTGTGCCATTTTGACATTGTATTGTGTTTAGTGTTTAATTAAAAGCCATAACAAATATTCCACACTTCCGTGATTTGTTACAATATCTTAATAAGTAGTGAAGTCAACGTGGATTCTATGGATTAAATTCATTTATTGACACATCTTTTCAGGACGGCCACAGCGCTTTAAAACGACGTGTTTATAAGTTACATTATTCAAAGATGGAAGATAAAAGGCGAGATAATCGCCAGGTGTAATAAGCCTACTTTCTCATTATGTGTGTGTGTTAGGGTTTGTAATACAATGGTGTTGGCTGCAAGTTAACTCCACTTCACGTTAATGTTAGCTTTTGTATATGAGCATTCATTTCAACTGTTCCATCATCTGAAATATCACGGTGTCGAAAAACAAACCTTTGATCTAAACAGAATATTCAGTATGGAATGGGAATATTTCAGAGCAGTAGGAAAAAAATCTTTTATCGCGTTTGACAAATATGCTCCGATTGCTGTGATGTCTCCTGTGAGAATGGGATAGTATTTGCGGTCATTTGAGCGTCCTTATAAGTGTTTCAGAAATATCTTCAGACCTCTTCTGTTATGTTTGTTCATAATCAACTAGAAGAAGCTTGTGAGACGGTCTACAGGCTATTCATAAAAAACATACGTAAATGTGTCATTAGTATGAACAGTTGAGACACTGACTATGTCTGGTTGGATTCCGACAATATATTTGAATGGCTGTCTGGCTCGGGCACTACTCTGTCGGACGCAGGCCGGGCTCGGACAGAAATATTCGGCTGATCCGCACTCTATTACAGAATAGGAACAGATAGGGAATGAAACAGGAAATGTGAGATTCCGGAAATGATGTCGTTAGGAAATGATTTTGTTAGCGGACCAATCACAGCCAAGGGGGTATCCGTCGCTATCCGTTCGTATCCGAAAAAGTTACAAAAATCGAGAGGTGCACGTCGGTGTCCGTCCAGCTCTCCGAAGGGCTCGGATGGGCTCGGATGGGCGTTCCACCACGGGGAAGGGTGTTGCCAAGGCGTGGCTATGTGTTCGTCTCCGTCCAAATGGATAACTATAAATCTAGCATTAGTCTAGGTGAATGGTATGTATGCAAATTACCCGTGTGTGTGTGTGTGTGTGAGTGTGTGTGTACAGTATATGATTGTGTGTGTCTTGGCTCAACCTATGTGTGTCTGTGAATCTGTATGTGTGTGTGCATCTCTACGTGTGTGTGTGTGTTTATCTCTACGTGTGTGTAGTCACCTGCTGGCCCTGTAGTCTCTGCTGCAGCTGCAGCCTCATGGGTTTGGTGGCGCTCATCATGCGCGGCCTCATCATGTTGGCGCGGGGGTGTCCCATGCCCCCCATGGGCCCCATGCCCGCCATGCTGCCCCCCATGCCAGGGAAGCTGCCCTGCTGACCCATCTGGTTCATCATGGGGCCATATCCGCCCGGCGGAGGCTGGCCCTGCATGGGGGCGCCCCCGTACCCCGCAGGCATGCCGCCCATGGAAGGGGGGCCGGGGTAGCCCTGTCCATACATGGGCTTCTGATCCATCACCATGGAAGGGTCCTGGCCAGGGAAGGACTCAGATGGAGGCTCTGCTCCCTGACTCTGTGTAGGTATAGGAAAGAGAGAGAGAGAGAGAGAGAGAGAGAGAGAGAGAGAGAGAGAGAGAGAGAGAGAGGCCGACAGGCAGACACAGACAGATAGGGAGACAGACAGTGAGACAGACAGACAGTGAGAGAGACAGAGAGACTTGATGTAACTCTCTTGACAATTTACAGTGTATAGATTCTGATCTATAATACCAGAACATGGCCCGACAAACTTTAATGACACAACAGACAATTAGTTCAATTCCTCATTTCCTACTAGATTCAGTCCCAACTCTGTTCCATGTCTCTGATTAGTTGAGCACGCAGACTCTTTGGATCTCAGTGTCTGTCTTCTCTCGTCTCGCCGACTGTTTATGAGTTCTGTCATTAAGTTATCCAAAGAGGCTCTAATTGGTAGGGCTGTTTAATGTTAAACTTAGGCTCTGGCTCTGGCTGTGTGGTGTGTGGTGTGTGGTGTGTGGTGTCTGGTGTCTGGTGTGTGGTGTGTGTGTGGTGTGTGGTGTGTGTGTGGTGTGTGGTGTGTGGTGTGTGGTGTGTGTGTGTGTGTTTCACATTTCTATGTGCATGTTTATTTAGATTTCGATCTACCTTTGTCTGCATGTTGTGGCTTTGCTTATATTTTTGTGTGAACATTTGTATATTTTGAGTGTTCATTGGAATTTTTGACTGTGTTTGTGTGTTTGTGTGTTTGTGTCTAACCTGGCTGATGAGGTCTGGGATGCCCAGTGCGCGGTCGATTTCCTCCAGGGCAATGACGTCGGTGTTGAGCAGCGAGTCCAGCTGGTCCAGCAGAGCCCGCTCATCACTCTGACCCTCACTGGTGGATGGAGGGACCAGCAGCTCATCCAGGCTGCTCCCAAACTGTCGCCTGCACCGCAAACACACGCACACACACACACACACAGAGGGATGTACACAGTGCATATAGTTAAGAAGGCACATGCACACACACTCACATAGTAACAAAGAAACGTGCAACCAGCAAGACAGACATGGGCAGATAGACATACACACACACCCAGACAGACACACACACACACACACACACACACACAAGCAAACACAGACACACACACATACATACACAGAGTTATCCAAATAGCCAAGGCACGTTCACACCACAATGTGAGAAAACACAGATGGCCACCATACTGCCAGCTAAATCTACATGTAGAGTGGGGAGCAGAAGCTAGCAGCAGGGGGTGTGATTGAAGGATTACACACTCAATCAACAAAACAAATACACACAAACAGACACACACACACAGACAGACAGACAGACATACACAGACACACACACACACACACACACACACACACACAGACAGACACACACACACACTCAAAGCTGCCTCTTCACCCCCTGAGGGGTTTCTTGCTTAATAACGTGACCCAGTTCAGCACAGTCTGTGCAATTACCTGTTGTTGTCCATCCCCATCATATTGTCTGACCAGGAGGGTGATTGGCCGGCTGGACACTGTTGATTGAACTGACTCATGCCCATATTCATATCACTGGAACCTGTCGACAGACCAAGGGCCAAGATGTTTATATGACTGCTTAGATGATTAGGCACCTCAACACAAATCAACAGCAAAAATGCTGTTACTCCTGCTGTTGCCAACAGTACATTGTTACTATTTATACATGGGAAAACTGCAAGGTTCATACACACACGCACACACACACACTCCTTCAAATACCCTCTTTAATATCATAATACCCCTGTCTACATCCACTTCATCACTAAAAGACTCTAATTAGCATTTCATACTGTGCGTGATGATGATGATAGATTATGGTAGTGATTCATCCGAATCTTAAGCATTAAATATATCCAATCAATGCAGAAAGCATTACACACTCCCGCTCCTTCACTCCAACTCCCAAACCACAAGATCACATGCTTGCATCTACATAATTGCTGAAACACTACTCATATCAAATTATTTACCATGTTAGCAACAAAATTCTTTCAACATACAGTCATCATCCTCGTCTCTCTTTTTCTCTCTCTCTCTCTCACACACACACACACACACACACACACACATACCCATATCCATGAGCTGCTGCTGTAGCATGGACCTGGTGCCGGGCACGCTGTTGGAGCGGCTGACCATGTGGCCCCCCATCATGCCCTTGGAGTTGTAGTCCATGCCTGGGGGGCGCGCCATGGAGGGGGGGCCACCAGCTGAGCCCACAGGACTGGCACTGGAGTGGGGCATCCAGTCCCCTGACCCCCCCATGGGGGAGCTCTGCGGAACTGACATGCCTCGGTTCATCATTCCTGGAGGGACACAAATCACAGACGCACACGCTTTACTCACGGGCGAGCATGCTGGAGGTGGACAGGGAGGAAGGGAAGGAGAGGGAGCAAGACACAAGTTTTAGGAGGGAAGAAACGAGTGAAAGAATGAGAGAACGAAGAGAAGTGAAGGAGAGAGTAGGATAAAGAAATAACTAAATCAGTTTACTTGTTCCAACGCCTCGCGGACACACACCCATGTTCCCGGGGAAGTTGTCGGCCGGCGTCCCCATCATGCGCTGCCCGTCCAGGCTCTCCTGCTTGATGGGCATGGGAGCGCTGCGTCTGCCGGCCGCCCCCCCTGCACCCACCAGCTTCCCGTCCACAGACATGGCTCTCTGGAAGGGCACTCTGCCCCCTGGCCCCAGCGCTGGACTCCTCACGCCTGACCCATGAGACAGGACAGTTAGGAACACTTACTCCATGCAAAGTACATATCCTATGGAACCTCAAGTAGAGAGTAAGAAGCACAGTAGTGAAGTACGTAAAAGTGAAGTACATACTACTTAAGACTACGCTTTGTAACTTTGCAGACCGTTTACATGCACAGAAAGGTATATAACCCACTAATGGAAAGGGAAAAATCAGAAAAGCATACTAGGTCCTCTTTAAGACTATGAATACATCAGGAGATCAACAGGAAACTCATGGCGCATGCATATGTGGCAGTTTAAGTCCCATCTGGGCTTCATCAGCTAGCAGTGTACACTGAGAAGCGCACGTTACCTTGTGCACCCTCGTCAGGAAACCCTTGGGGCTTGTTTCCTCCATCACTGGCCACACCTCCCATGCCCTGATCCGGGTGAAATTCTCCTGAGTTCTTCAATCCCAGGAAAGTATCCAGCTGAAACACACACACACACACACACACACACACACACACACACACACACACACACACACACACACACACACACACACACACACACACACACACACACACACACACACCATTAATACACACCTAACACTTTCCAGCTATTGTGTTCTATTTCCGCATTACATCTGAAACAAATCTATATCTATGGCACGGTCATAACAAAATGTCTATTCTCTCACATCTATACTTTTCCCCAAAACATTTCCTCAATTTCCAACCTTAATTCTCAGAGCAGTGCTCTCAAATTGCACACCTCTCCAGAACTGTGATTAGTGCCAGTAATTCTGCATGGCTTGCGGGCAGCTGGGGTACAGTTAGCTCCTCACAGCTCTAAATGAGCCTGCAGCCGCTGTAATCAGCGCTCACCTGGTGGGATCTCTAGCCAGGTTGGAACGAAATCATTTCACACTGCGCAAAGCCTACCTGGGAGAACACTGGAGCTGGTTTCATTTTGAAATAGAAACCATCAGCTGCCGTGATGAGTAACCACAGAGACCTGGGTCAGTGAAATGCTGCCAAATGGGGCCATCAACGCACTCGCAGGCCTAACAAGGTGTACGCTGCTACTTCAGTTCTCCTCCCTGTGCTAGCTCACTGGACATCAGTGCTACTACTACTGCTGCTGGTCTTCCCCAACTATGCATTCCCACACTTCATATGAGTGAGGGAAAGTAAACAACAGATCTAGACCTCGTCTCCTCTTAACCTCATTTATCAATGCATCAAAAGTCAGTGATACAGCTGTCCTACACTGGTCCATAAAGACCCTGTGTGTGGGTGTGTGTGTGTGTGTGTGTGTGTGTGTGTGTGTGTATTGCAGGGCTTTACCTCATCAGACGGCTCTGACTTGATCTTGCCCTCCATACTCTCTGCTGTGGGGCCAGAGCCCAGGGTCCCAGCGCCGGCCCCAGGGGGCCCCTTCCCCTCCAGCTCCTCGGGCTTTGGCTTGACGTCGGCGGGCTCTTTGGCGTCGTCCTTGTTGAGGAGGTAGTGGAGCAGCGCGTGGGTCTTCTCCTTCTTGGGGCTGTGCTGCTCCTGCTTGGGCTCCACTGTGGGCCCCGCTCCTCCGGCCCCTGGCCCCGCCGACCCGGCCCCGCCACCCGAGGCCCCACCCAGATCTCCTCCTGCTGCTGCCGCCGCCGCCGCTGCCATGGCGGCCTCGTGCGCCGTGGGGATCTTCCCGGTGGCCTCGGCGGTGATTTTGGCCACCTCGTCGGGAGTGTTGCCGTTCTGCAGCAGCTTGTGCAGGATCTTGTGCTTCTCCTGCAGCGAGGCTGTGTAGTGGGAGGAGCTCATGGCAAGGGAGCCCGGCCCACTTCCTCCAGGAGCCCCGCCTCCCGCCATCTGAGGGTTGGAGGAGGAGGACACACCCGTGGAGGAAGGGCTAGTTACACAGCCCGCCTCTTTCCCCTCCATGCCAGCAGGGTTATTAGCGCCGGGAGCCGACGGGGGCCCCGATGACCCGTTTCCCACCCCCAGACCGAGCTCCTCCGTGGGGGAGGTCAGGAGCTGCAGTAGCTTCTTGTGGCCCTTACCATCAGGCACTCTTCTGGCTGGCTCTGTGGTAGAGGCCCCCGACTCTCCACTCCCTTCCGGCCCCGACTCCGACTTGTTATTTCCCCCAGGTGCTTGGCTGTCTGGCCGCTCTGACCCACTGCTGTCGTTGGGGTGTGGGTGGCCGTGGTGTTGGTGGTGCAGGGGGTGGTGGTGCTCCCCCGGCCCAGACCCGAAGGCCGCCCCTGGGCTCTTAGAGTCACCGTGGCCTGGCACTGGAGGCCTGCAGGCCTGGCTGGGCTGGGCGGCTGCGGAGGAAGAGGAGGTGGAGTGGATGCTGGGGGAGCTGTCAGGCTTGTGGGCCGGGGAGGCTGCAGTCAAGGCCGAGGGCAGGGAGGGCAGGGAGGCCCCCACCCCTTCGCTGATGGCCTGCAGGGCATTTAGAGAGCTGCTGGAGAAGGAGCTGCTGCCCCCACCTCCACCCAGACCACTGCCTCCACCCACACTGCTTGGACCCATGGGGGAGTGCATACCTGAAGGAAGAAACAAGACGGTCAGACTTTACAAAACTGTACCAAACCCCTTGGAACTATCCTGTCTCTGATAGCCACAGCATTCTGATTTCCATACTGATACTAACTGATTAGCTGTGGCTTAACAGTTCCCAATGTACTGATTTTTAATTTTATTTAGCAGTAAACAGTTTTAAATAAATCTATTTAGCCCACTGACTAATGTATGATGACATGCAAAGCCTTTCTGGAAGCAAATCTGTCAGCAAATGGAAGCTGAAATTAATTTAGGACACCAGAGCAATTTCCTCTCCGTCATGCCAAACTGGGCTCCCCTCATCATGTCTTGCTTACCTCCTGGGGAGAACTGGCTGGCTCCCATTTTGGGGCTGCCTTTGTTGCGGGGCGACATGAGTAGGTTCTGCTGGGGCCCGTTCATGCCGGGGCTGCTGGTGGGGCTGTTCATGCCGCCCAGGCCGTAGCCGCCGCTGGCCTGGAACGGAGGCTGCTGATGGGCCTGCTGCATGCCGGGGCCGGGGTGACTCATCTGATTCATGGGATTCATCTGGTTCATCTGATTCATGGGATTCATCTGACTCATTTGATTCATCTGATTCATCTGGTTCATCTGATTCATTTGGTTCATCTGCATCATCCTGTTGCCCATGCCCCCTCCGGGGCCTGCATTGCCCCCATACCCGCCACCCATCTGCCCCATTTGCCCTACGTGACCCATGTGGCCCTGCTCGTTCATCCCGTAACCTCGGTTCATGCCCATGCCGCCCATCCCCATGCCCCCACCGGGCCCCATGTTCATCTGGGCGTTGGGGTTGGCATTGCCCATGCCCTGCGGCCTCATGCCCCCCTGCATCATGCCACCGGGCTGGCCCGGGCGACAGCCACCCTGTTCCCTGTGGAGACGGGAAGAGCAGTGAGGGTTAGGTAGGGCTCAAGCGGAGCTGAGGTGGGGTGCCATCCACCCCAGAACACTCTGGGACAAAAACCATCCACCTTGTAAAACTACCATTCCAAACGACAATAGTGCATGTTAGTCACCGTCTAATCATGAAGAGACAAGGCAGACCATCCGTTTAATTTTATTATCATTATTGTTTTTTTTGTTTTTTTTTACAAATCAACCACTAGAGTGAGGTACAGTATGTATGCAGTGGAGTGAGGTGTGGCTGCAGCATGGTGCTCTGTGCAGGTAAAGGGTGCAGTGTGTGTGGAGCTCTAGGGCCTTACCTCTGGAGGAGGTGTGTGGATATGAAGCCTTGTGGCTCGTTGGTCATGGGGTGGCGGAACATTTTGCTTTTGGTCTGAGCCGTGACCGGCGTGCCGTCGGACAGGGAGAAGCGGTAAAGGGGGGTCTCAGCTTGACCCTGGAGGTAGGCTGGAGTGGGAGACAGAGATGGATGGATGGGTGGGTGGAGAGATAGATATATAGGTATATTTATATATGAAGTTTGATCAACACAACAAGTCAAACTTGCACCAAGTCGCCCATAGGTTCTACTTCTGCTTAATGCTATTCCACAATAGCAGACAGTTGATTAAACATCCTGAGGCAAGAACGTTCTAAACCTTGACTCTCTCCACTCATTTTGAACAGAGCAGAGCTGTGGCACACCTACCCTCATGGTAGTGCCGCTTATGGGACCAGGGCTGGCCATCGCTGTGCTGCAGGAACATCTGGATGCATCTGCGCAGCAGGTCCTCCCAGCCTGGACGCATGGTGGCTCGCAGAGAACTCTGGTCTATCTGGATCAGCTTGCCTGGTTTCGTGATACACCAACAGAGTAAGAAAAGAGCAACAATTATATATTATATATATATTATATTCAAGTTTTATTGCAATTTGTTTTTGGTAAATGCTGCTTTGTTGTCAAGTCTGTAAAAAATGTAATTGCAAACTGCTACCATCTTGTCTAGTACGTGTACTGACATGATTAGGGAATTCTCCCGAGTGTTTTACTGTACAAGGCTGTGACTGACAAGGTGCTGATGTGTGCTCCAGTATGCTGTCCTGTGATTGGAGGATGCCGCTGTGTGTGCTCCAGTATGCAGTCCTGTGATTGGAGGATGCCGCTGTGTGCTCCAGTGTGCTGGGTTATAAATCAGCACAGGACTCGTGGAAAGGCGGGGTGTCTCACCTGACAGCTCGTGCTTGGTGTTGAAGCTCTCGATCCTCTCCATGGCCGTCACACGCCGAGCCACGCAGATCATACAGGACTGCAGGTCTGAAACAGAGATGCATTTTCAGCACGCATATTAAACAAGTCGAAAACACACGGCCTGGTTACGGAGAGCGGTGGAAACACCAACCGTTAAAAGAGAAAAAAAGGTGAAACTGTGAATGTTTGTCTTAGGGGGGCAAACACAAACACATAAGACTCTGCAGGCTGTCATAGCCAGGTGTTAGGGCTACTTGAGGTGTGATGGGGGATGATTAAGATGCACACGGACCAGGATCTGGACGTCAGGTCAGAGGGGAAGAGTTACCTGATGTGAACATGTGAACCTGGCCTGTGAGCTAGAGGTGACAGTGTTCAAAGTGTGAAAGTGGCTGTTGTGTGTGTGTGTGTGTGTGTGTGTGTCTTCTGACATTTCCCTACCTTGGGTAGTGTTAGGACAAAACACTGGAGACAATCTCTGAGTATTTATGTATGTATGTGCGTGCGTGCGTGTGCGTGTGTGTGTGTATATATATATATATATATATATATATATATATATGTGTGTGTGTGTGTGTGTGTGTGTGTGTGTGTGTGTGTGTGTGTGTGTGTGTAGGTACCTTCTCCTTCCTCCATCATGGCTTTGGGTTGTGTGAGGGCGAAGCACTGCATGATCTCGTAGCGGGGGGCACCGCCCGGTGTCTCTTCTGAAGGGCCGTGGCCATGGGTGTGGCCAAACTTCACCAGCATGCGACAGTTGAAGGTGTGACTCTTTTGACGGGGAGCCTCGTCCCCCCACGTCACTCCATTTACTAAACCACACACACACACACACACACACACACACACACACACACACCCCCCTTTAGTAAAAGTACACGCCAGAAAACATTACGATCTAATAGCCATGGTCTATAAGCCAAGAAACATGTGAAAACAAACTACAGCTTGTGAAGAAATCCATATTCTTTAAATATTTACAAATAAAAAAACATGAAAAAAAATCTTAAAAAAAGGTCCAAAGTGAGGTGGAAAAGACTTCAGGCTGTGTCTACACCACCCTTCACCTCAGCATAAACAGAGTTATTTGAATGTGGAATACATCCCAAACACAGAGTTCATACATATAGGATTTAAATACACAAGCATGCTGGCACACTACAACATTTACATAATCATATTAAGTCCTGCACAAGCAAACACACACACACACACACGCCAACACATACAGAAACAAACCTCTACACAAACACAGACACACAAGTTAAATATTCAAAATACATCTGAATCGCATAGGTGTGCACACAGCACTCTCGTAAACACACAAAACAAACACACACGCACGCAAAACACAAACACACACGCAGACAAAACACAAACACACACACACACACACACACCCGTCTGAGAGGTTCATGGCTCATCTTAGGGCTGTAACTGAGAGGTCTATAAAGAGAAGCTGAGCCAGCCATTATAAGCCCCTCCCCTCCCCTCCTCCGCTGCCTCTAGCCCTAAAGACAAACAGAGAGAAAAAGCATGGGCTCCTCCGCTTTTGATGGCCCAGTTAATGAAGCATAGGATTAATGCAGCCGGCGAGTCGATTTCCAATATCCCAGCATGCAGAGCGGAGGAAGGGCAAGGGATGCAGCAACGCCCTATCCATTCTCATTAGGAGCCCAGGACTCCTCCACACACACACACACACACACACACACACACACACACACACACACACACACACACACACACACACACACACACACACACACACACACACACACACACACACACACAAACAGGGGTCACCTTCAAACACCCCATGTAATCTTCACACAAACATCACCAACATTTACCTAAGGCAATCACCGGCCTGATTATTGATATTGACTTGAGCGATACTGATGCATCACTTAAAACAGGCCTGGAGGAAGAGGCTTGCACTCCCGCGGGTCCTAGCGCAAAACAGTGCAGCACAAACTCATTTTGATTGGCGGGGTGCGGGTGGGAAGAAACGGATGCGTTTGCGGGAGCGGGAGAAACACAGAAAGCCTCCCGGGACTCCCACAAAATGTAAATATATGCATAAAATGAAATAAAATGACATTCATTTTTTTCTTAAACTACAGAATGTTACCCTTGTTTGCATGAGAGCATCAAGACATAAGCCATGCCATTAATAATTGCACAGTGTAAGGCACATGTTCCTGAGAGCGGCACGAGTGGGAATGAAACCCCCCATACTGTGTAAACGTCCACAGACCTCAGTCAAACAGACCCCAGGTCACACAGACCCCAGTCACACAGACCCCAGTCACACAGACCCCAGTCAAACACACCTCAGTCAAACACACCTCAGTCAAACACACCTCAGTCACACAGACCCCAGTCACACAGACTTCAGTCAAACAGACCCCAGTCAAACAGACCTCAGGTCAAACAGACCCCAGTCACACAGACCCCAGTCAAACACACCTCAGTCAAACACACCTCAGTCAAACACACCTCAGTCACACAGACCCCAGTCACACAGACTTCAGTCAAACAGACCCCAGTCAAACAGACCTCAGGTCAAACAGACCCCAGTCACACAGACCTCAGGTCACACAGACCCCAGTCACACAGACCTCAGGTCACACAGACCTCAGGTCACACAGACCTCAGTCAAACAGACTCCAGTCAAACAGACTCCAGTCAGTCAAACAGACCTCTACCTGGCTGCTGACGGCCTGGCTCATGCCTGAGGCTCCTCACCCGCAGCTCTTCAGAGTGGATAGATGACTAATGAGTCAGCATCAGCTACTGGTGAGAACCTCCAAACACCTCCCATCCTCATTACCCAAAGACTCACAGCAAACACACACACTTTTAACTCCCATCATCTCCCAGCCTCACTATCCAAAGACTCACAGCAAACACACACACGTTTCACTCCCATCATCACACATGTGGTAGGAGGCAGAGGGGAAGGAAGATGCCGGGAGAGGAAGTGAGGGCAGATATTCAGGAGGAGGAGAGAAGGTGGAATAGAAAGAAGAGGGATTAAGAGAGTAAAGAGAGAGAGAGAGAGGGGGAGGAAGATGGATAAATCTGACAGGGAGGGAGAGCTAGAGAGGGAGAAAGAGAGGGGGTGAGGGAGAACGAAAATGAATTAGAAGTATTCTTTAAGGCGAGAGTGAAATGGGGAGTCAATGTCATGTTGGAGGTGGTTGTGTGTGTGTGTGTGGGGGGGGGGTCTACTGAGGAGTTAATCACAGAGCTGCCAGGGCCCAGCAAACAAATTCATAATTAATGAGATTTATAAATAGCCACAGCGAGGTGCACACACACACACACACACCACACACACACACACACACAGAGACCCCATGTTGGAGGCACGTCAAGCTAAATGCACACACAAAGACACACACACCATATATAAACACACACACACACACACACACACACACACACAAAAACCTCATCAGCAAATAAAATTAGCTTAAAGGGGCTCCGACACACTGTGCAGCAGTGCAATGAATCATAACCAAACCCAAACAAAACAAACACACACACACACACACAAAATATAATAACCAAAACCAGAGCCACACTGTGAATGCAAATATTCTAACACTAACACACACAAAACACCTGCACACACTTACTTCCACCTGCAGACCAGTGGTCCGCAAGGCACAAATATTCTCAAAATGGAGCTCTCTAACATTCTTCATCCTGTATCTGTACTCATTAACTGCCATGACACCAAGCTTCAGCTGAGCCAGTCTGCACCATGCCGTGTCAAGCAAAGTCAGTTTCTTTCTCCATCTTTTGAATGGAGCTGGCTTATCTAGGGTCCTGCATCAGTGGCAGTCACACCCTTCACCATGTTGATTCTACGGCGCATAAGCTACTGATTGCCTTAAACAAGAGACATCTACGGACGTGTTGACTGCACATCACCTTTCCTATATGAACATCAATTGTGTGCTTAGTTGAATTCACTTCACACACATAAATACAGAGCAGATCAGCGCACACACACACACACACACACACACACACACACACACACACACACACAAACCTGAACACTATTTTCACACACCGCACTCTTTTTTTCTCACACACACACACACACACACAGCACTCTCTCTCTTTCTCTTTCTCACACACACACACACACACAGCTGTATCACTGACAGGGCAGTGTCAGAGAGCTGAGAGGAGGGGAGGGCCCTGCTGCATAATTCAGGAGTGGCAGGCAGGCAGCTGACTGTCGTCGTTTCCAGCTGACTGAGGAGGTGCCTGAATAAAACAGAGGAATGGGTTTCTCACTTGTCTGGGCCGCTTTGAGTGACAGAACGCACCGCTCCGCTTCAGCTCGTTTGTGTGTTTGTACACAGCGCAAGGCTGACTACTTTGTATGCATGCATGCATTTGTGTGTGTGTGTGTGTGTGTGTGGTTGTGTGCGTGCACAGAGACAGGATGCATATGTGTGTAGTGACAGGGTGTCTTTGTGTGTGTGTGTCTATGTGCACACAGAGACAGGGTGCATGTGTGTGTGTGTTTACAGAGATAGGGTACGTGTGTGTGTGTGTGTGTGTGTGTGTGTGTGTGTTTACAGAGACAGGGTACATGTGTGTGTGTGTGTGTGTGTGTGTGTTTAAAGAGACAGGGTACCTGTGTGTGTGTGTGTGTGTGAATACTAACAGGGTGTTTGCTTTGTCTAAGGTGTGCAAGGAGGATACTAGTAATGACATGTACCGGGGTGAGGAAAGGCAGCGAGAGAAAGAGAAAGGAGGACAGAGGAGTAGAAGTGACAAGTGTGTGAAAGAGTTTTTCTTGCTTGTTTTAAGAACCTCTACAACTCAAAGAGTGCTAAAAAAAAAGAAAAAAAGAAACTTAAAACAAACAGAGATTTTTCTTGTCACACTATCCCCTGGCTTGAAAAAGTGCTTCCCATCTCTCCACAGTTCCTTTCATCCCACATGTCTAACTGGGAACGGAAGTTGGCATGACAAGTACACCAGAGGTCACACTTTATATTCCCAAAGCTCCGCTACACAAGAAGGAGAGGCAGATAAACCAGAGGTGGCATCCCTGGCTCAGGCATTAAACACCTCCTTCCTACTTTGCATCAACCCTCTGGATTTGTAAACATTGCTTCATGTAATGTACAATCCAGGTGGTGGATCCTATGCACGGAGCCAGACAGCCAGGAGAAGCACTAGATTCATGGTTAGCATCTTCTGAGGAGCGAGGTCTTCACAGTGAGGTGTACTACTCCTAATGCTCTGAAAAGCTTCTCGTTCCCCAGGGTTTAGCCAGGCTTGGAGAGCCTTGGCGTGTCTTCTGAGAAAAGAGGAGGTCAGTGTGAAAAGGTGATTTCCCCCCCTTTCCACCGTCCGCAGTAGCACGGAGTAATATAATAATCACGTTTCCCCGCAAGAGCAGGAGAGAGACGTTACTCAGGTTGCCCCGCAGGAGCGGGAGAGAGAGAGACATTGGACTCATTCGTGTATGTCACAGGCATTGTTGGCCGAGTGACAGTTTGGCGTGAATTCAGGCACGAACGCCATTACATGGCTGCAACACGTTTTTTTCCCCGCGGTATAACACAACACATTTAATCCACAATTGTCACCGTCCACCTGTTTATTGTAAATACCCTCTTTGTCATATAGTGCGGTACCCACTATCATGTCAGGTCACAGTTACTCTCCATTTTCATACACAACCCCGGTTAATTCATTCATACACACACACACACACACACACACACACACACACACACAGCACTCCCGTACTGCCGTTTGAATGCAGAAGCGCGCGCCGCTCAGGAGCAGTATTTCTCCACGTCCCACAAATTGGCATGAGGGGTGTTTGATGTCACGTGTGTTATGTATGTATTCTAATACTATGTGTGTAATAGGGGTAAATATTGTAAATGTATGGTTATGGCTGCAATGGTGAACTTTGTGGTGGGTTTATGTATTTGTTAATGCAATTAACAATTAATAATGTATTGGTAGTCTATAGGATTAAAGTGGGGAGGGTTACCCCACTGACATGGTCCGATCCAATTGGGCATGATTGGTCCAATTTAGCCCAATCGGGCAGCATTATTTAAGGGTGCCTCATTCCTTTGGAGGAGGTGGAAGAGAAGGAGGTCTTGCTTGTTGTGAGGTGAAGTAGATATTGTTGGAATACTGTTTAACTAGTTGGCTGGTTTTTGAGTACTGTTTAAGTCTGAATTTATGCTAGTTTGTTTTGCATATATGTTTGGTCTTGTTGGAGAGATTTCCCCAGCCAAATAAATAAGAATATATTTTTGTAAAAAAAAAAGCATCATCTCTTGCACCGTGGTTTCCTCAATCATCTTCACCACTAACTCCAGTCAGCAAACATCCCAAAACTTGGGTTGACTGCCCGGTCCCTCACAGTCAGAACGAGGAATATTAGGCCATTGCTCTAACAAGCTTTCCTTTTCCAAAAACAGCTGAATGAAGGAGTGAGTAGGAGTTCTACTTGTCACAGCCTGGGCTCGTCCACCTTTGGTTAGAGGCGCCTGATTAAGTGCTTTTCTCTCTCTCTCTCTCTCTCTCTCTCTCTCTCTCTCTCTCTCTCTCTCTCTCTCTCTCTCTCTCTCTCTCTCTCTCTCTCTCTCTCTCTCTCTCTCTCTCTCTCTCTGTGTGTGTGTGTGTGTGTGTGTGGAAGTGTGGTACTCACCGCTGGCCTTGGGCAGGTTCTTGTGGAAGTCCTCGCGGTCCTCCTCGTGGAGGATGTTGTAGACGCTGGTGTTGATCAGCTCCTCCTGCTTGTACTGCAGGTACTGCGTCACATTGTCCGACACAAACACGATGCTGCCCTCGCGGTTCACCACAAACAGGAAGCCGTCCAGGGCCTGTAGGAGGAGAAGAAAGAAAAAGACACTCAGAAACAGAATGGGAAACCATGTATAAATAATACAAGACATGATATAACGTCAAGATAAAGAGAACAAGAAGGAACTCAAGCCAGATTATGAACACAGAGAAGATTCATAGGACATGTACTGATAAAAATGGCTCTTCACCGTATTGTAAGTCACAAATGAAGCAGCCAGCTGAATGAAAACTTGCACACGGAAAAACATCTAAATGTTGGAAGGAGTTGAAGAGAAGCCCAAGAATAACAGAGAGACACAGCACAGAGAGAGAATAAGGGATGGAGGAGATGCTTAGAATTAAAGGACAGAGAGATTAAGAAGAAGGGCTGAGGAGGGAGGGATGGAGATTAACCCAAAACAGATGGGAGGTGTTAGAGAGGAATGAAGAGAAAAGAGAGGGAGGGGCGAAAAGAGTTGAGAGAGAGAGAGAGAGAGAGAGAGAAGAAATGTCCACTGCTCTCTTATTAGCATACAATCCACATGCTGTCTCGCGTAACACAGACATTCTCCAGCACTCAATCAGTGGCTAAAGCTGTCAGCACTCTGCATTCTCCATTTATGAGGGCATACTATGTAGATATGCAGAGGTCAGAGGGCGATGAGCTTTGACCCTCAGCCCTGTGCTCACCTGCAGGAGGAGCGGCCCGAGGTGGTCCTTGTCAATGACGCCCTGGCCTGTTGAGGAGACGTCAGCTTTTTGGACATCGTCATCGTTAGACGAAGCTTTTCCTACAAAAGAGAAAAAAAACATGGGTTAGAAGAAAGAGACACACACACACACACACACACACACACACACACACACACACACACACACACACACACACACACCTGCATATAGACAAAAGCATATACTAACCCTAACCCGAAACCATCCCGGAGAGCATCTAGACACAACTTTAACATTTTTCTCCACAAATATCTCATAGCCCAGGAAGCCTCTCATCTTAAAAACATTCAGCCTCCTCTCCTCAAGCCAGGTTCTAAGATAGAAGAGCATCCGAGCTAAAATAAAACCCTTAAAATCGCCCCTTCCCTGCCCCACCTGGACTGCTTTTGGATGTGTGTGTGGATGTGTGTGTGTGTGTGTGTGTGTGTGTATATGTGTGTGTGTGAGAAGGGTGTGAGAGTTTCTCCAGATGTTCCTGGACACAATACAATTCTTAAGGCTTCCAAAGCACCATTCATCAAAACACTACCCATAAACACAAACACACACACTGTAAAATGTGTGTGTACCTGTTACTTTACTTCCATTCCCCTCGTGCTCTCAGCTGAACAGTACAAGTGACCAACAGGGGGCAGCCTAACTCAAATTTTTCCTCCACATAAACCGACAAGAGCAGCCAGAAAGTTACAGCTTCACAGAACTCACTTCAGCTCAAGTAAGCCAAGAGTTAAGACGGAGGGTTTACATTGAAGGTACACTATGTGCTTGTCTCATGCTTTTAAATTCAAACGGAAAAGGGGTGGGTAGCGCAGAGAGAGAGAAAAATGGGTGAGAGGACAGAGAGTGAGAGAAGAAACAGCGAGAGAGAGAGAGAGGGAGAGACAGACAGAGAAAAAGAGAGAGAGAGAGAGACAGGCGTCGTGTATTAATGCAGAGCAGATTCTGTCTGGGGCGAGTTTGGGGGGAAATGATTCCATTTGATGAGCTCCCAGGAGGAAGAGCCTAGAGATGCGCTAACGCCGCTAAGCCACCGCAGCACACCGCTAGCGCTACCGCTACCGCTCAGCCTCTCTGAAGACACATGGGGCTCACAACGCTCCGTCAGCTACCGCCATGCTACGCTGCTAGCGCTTCGCGGCGCACTGCGCTCACGGGGACAGGAGACGGCTGCTTCTCCTCCAGTCAACTCTTAAATAAAAATGAGCCGGGTGGGGGGGAACAAAGGCTGGAGGTGAGAGGGAGAGAAAGAGGGAGAGGAGGGGGGAGGGATAGAGAAGGACAGACAGGTGTGAGAAGAGAGTGGGGGAAAAAAAGAATGTGTGTGTGAGAGAGAGACAAACAGAGAGAGATGGAGAGAGACAGAGTGAGACAGATAGGGAGAGAAGGAGGGGGGGAAAAAGAATGAGGAGATGGTGAGAGAAAGAGAGAGGGAGAAACAGACCGTGTGCCACTTCATTATTCACTTCCTGTAACTATGGCAACCTGTCTCCACAGAGTCAGAGGCAGCTGTACCCTCTTCCCCTTCCTCTCGAGATGGCTGAGATTCGGAGATCTGTCACCCAGATGCTTCCTCCACCTCCTGCTCCCACCTCCACCCCTCCCCCCCTGCCGTTTCACAACCTGACCCACCCCTCCTTCCCTCCACCCCTCCCTCCATCCTCCCTTCCATTCTCTCTCTCTCTCTCTCTTTCTCTCTGTCACTCTGTCTCTCTAACAGACGGCTCCCTGTCATCACCTCAGCCAGCTATCAATCACCACTACCACAACCCCCCCTTAAAGCACAGTCACATGGCATAATGGGAGGAAATTGGGACGATTAAGTCACATTACTGGCAAACCCTCACGATGAGAAAGGGGGGGTCTCTCTATGACAAACCAAATACAACCACACACAGACACACACACAGACACACAGACACACACACACACCCCCTGACCGCAAACAACAGACTAATTATGGGATTGTGACTATGTTAATTAATGCTCCGTCCATGCACCTGCACCCACCGAGACACATCTGTATGAGCTAGCCAGCTCACAAAGCCATAGCTGCATTTCTGAGGAGGGCGGGACAGGTCGGCAGGGCTCAACCAATAATATGACAGCATTGTCTGTAACACAAGGCACTACATTGTTGACCAACCCCTGATGCACACAGTTCCAGTTCTCATTAACTAATGTCTAATATCATAAATGAATTAAAACACAATTTACAATGACTAATCTCACATCAAAGTACTCTACTTTGATTAGGTATTAAATGATCATAATCATGAGCACAAAGGAATATTTTAACAACTGGCAAAATAAGTGGGGGAACTACATGACTACATAAATATAAGGTGTCCAGACACTATGACTGCTTTTTGAGAAGCCATTAAATCACACATTGACGAAAGAAATGAAGAGCATCAATGATGACTCTAAAGCCAGTCAGTCCAGTTCACATGCAGTCATTAGGGTGTGATGCACAAAAGATAAGGGAAGGCCCACGTCAAACAGCTGGGTCTGCCAGAAATCCCCCCCCCCCCCTTGAGGATATGACTGAAATCCGTTTGATCAGATGACATGCCATCCGCCCTCTTCACACAAAAAAAGAGAAGAGAAAAACACTGAAACTGAGTGCTATTAATGTCACTTTAAATATGGATGCAGGGGCGAGACAGTGTTGACAGTGCTACTGTGGCCCGATGCTGTCGGTTTCAGCCTGGCAGCGTGGCTAGGAGAGATATCGGATAGAAGAAGATGCTCGTACCAACAGGGTCACGCTAGATGCGATACAAAATACAAATAAAACCAAAATACAAACAGATGGAGAGAGGTTTGAGGGAGCTCGTAAATTTAGAGTATTAGCAGGACTATGACTAGGTAAATGAAACCCCAATGGAAGTGAAGAGTGAAAATCCACTTTATCCACTTATCAATATATCCATCTGTCCATCTAGCCATCCATCCACCCTTCTATATATTTGTCAGACTAGTCATCTAGTCATCCATCCATCCATCTATCCATCCATCTAACAAACCGCAGCCTGTATCTCAGTGCCATTTGCTAACGACACTAGGTCAACACTAGGTCACTCTTACCTTGCTCCTTGATCTGACGGATCTGCCGCACCGTCTCCTTGAGGATAGCGCACTTGTCGGGCTTCACGTTGAAGCTGTCGATGTCGCCCAGGTTGGCCGAGATGAGCTCAGCCAGCTCCTCAATGTACTTACTCTCCTGCTCTCGCCGCCGCTTGTCACACCTGAGTGGGGAAACGGTTACAGGTGAGACTTCGGGTGATATTACACACAAAAACACACAACCTTCAGGCCAAAACTTACCCCAACCCAGGTGTGTCACATGTGGACAGCTTGCGTTTCCGGTCGGAGCACAGAGGTTCCAAGGAGTTCTCTCCTAGACTGCTCATCTTGTATACATATCAGCACCTGAGGACAGACAGAGAGAGAGAGGGGGGGGGGGGGGGTTTGTGAATCGGGCTTATTTACACCGCTGTGACAATGACTTCCAGTTAAGCCAGCTAAAACGCAATATATTTGAACCAATTGCAACACTGGTCAAAGGTTCAGATTCCAGGGAATGTTCGAAAATGATGCTCTGAGCACAGGCAGGGCCAGTATGCCAGCTTGAAACACAACCAACTCCAGCAGCATGTTTGTACGGTTACACACACACTTATTCTGCGCAAAGTTCTCCTTTAATGACTCCAATGGAGACCAGGTCCACATTTTTTCTCTGTGGAGCATAGGCCAGTAGTCCAATATGGTCAGCTACACACCTGCTACACACCTTCCCCACAACCCAACCCCCCCTCCCCCCGCCAAACACCTTCTCATTTTATCCCATCTACACCCCACCACGTACACATAACGCCTGTCCACATTTAGACGTTGGCACTTCAGTCTCTCCTGGTTTTTTGTAATTTTGTTGGCATGATGCACTAACTTCTGCTATTGTAAAAAAGTACTTCCACTCCTAGGGATTTGATGTCAACAGTGGCAATTTCCAGAATCTCGGTGCATTGCAGAACTCATTTTGTTTGTGTCTGCCATATACGGTAAATGTACACGCAGACAGACAAAAATGTTGAAACTTTCTGAAAGGGTATGAATTGGCAACGGCATAGAAATAATATGTCGACAAAATCCACAAGGGCAAATGCAATGTGGAAACGGAGCGCAGCGCTTTGCTTGCTGGGTTGGTTTGGGATTGAAGTGATCAGTTCTTTAACACAGGGTCTCATGGGAACATATATATATACTCTGTATGCTTAAATAGTTCACTCTATTTAACCACTCTGTTAATTAGTCAACATTTAACACAACCCCCACTGCCACTTCCACTGACACAAAAGCATCTCATCACATGACTTCTTGCCATCCCCTCTTATTCCAGATTGTCTGTTCTCCTTCACAGTCTCTAGTCATCCCTAGTGGCTGTCATAGTCAGGCCCTGTCTGACTCTCCTCCCTCTCCCTCTAGTCCTCCACCTTCCCATCATCCTCTCCTCACCCTTTTATATACCTCCTCTGGGCTGGGCACAGGAGGGAGTGAGCATGCTCAGTGATGGATTACACACCTCTCTGACAGAGAGAGAGAGCTGCTCAGCAACAGGCTCCATTACACACCAGGCTGCCAGTCACGGCTACACACACACACACACACACACACACACACACACACACACACACACACACACACACACACACACACACACACACACACACACACACACACACACACACACACACACACACACACACACACACACACACACACACACACACACACGGGCCAAGTCCAGGAAGTGGAGCTGGAGAGGAGGAGGTATGATTGGCTGATTTGTTGGAGTTATTTTTTTTTTTTCTTCTTTGGCTGATGCAAGGCGGTGGCAAAAAGAGGAATGAAAAAAGACTGACAGACACACAGGGGGAAGCCAAGTCACAAGATGAAGAGGGCCTATGAAAAAAAGAGAAAAGTAGAGAGGTGTCTGAAATATGGGGGAGAGGGGGACGGAGAGAATACTAGACACAAAGAACCAGAATGAGAGGGTCTGTCTATTCATCGCTAACTTAGAGAGTCGCTATGATGCATGGCTGATGGAGACAGCCAATCTGCACCTTCACAAAAGGCACATATTTACTCCATGACTTCATTTGAAGAGTCCACTCCCATAATCATTAGCTTTCTAGTGAACAAACAGCCCTGAGCTGGAGAGGCAGCACACATTGCGAGACTGAGTCTTCCCGGGTATGCGTCTCATGTGAGTCATCCACAGGCCTGTCGTAGTAGACCATTCACACATCGGCCGTCTTGTTGCGCAACAGCAAAGGCAACGGGGGATGGAAGATGAAGATGATTCACAACCTGTGGAATTCTCAGTCAGTTTCGATGTTCCTCACCGATCGTGAACTACAAATTACACGTACACGGTATTCGAGCCAGCAGATGAGATCGACATCATGCTTGTCGGTTGCACTTTAGGTGTCATAGTGCGGTTACAAAGACTTTACCCTTGAGGGAGTAAGCGGGTTTGGTGCCTATCCAAGCCCCGTCCTAATCTGACTACTGTTTCTGGCTAGCATTGGAATGCTGTGTGATCACGGTGCTCATCAGCTGCGATGATCTAACGCCCCAAGAGGTGGAAGCAATCTGAGGGAGGCACTCCGGTGTGGCTGCAGTCACATACTCAACATGAATCCAACAGGGAGCGAAAAGGCAGAGCATTAAAATATCTGCCGTCTAGACAGCAAATGTCTAATTAGAGTGCTTAAATTAGATCCCTGTATCTGGTGTTGGATGAGTTTGGGAGCCAGAGAAACAGTCTGAAGCTCCCCCACCCCCCAAACGTATCTCTAAGGGTTCAACTGTTGAAAAAAGACACAGATAAATAAATTAAACTACTACTACTAAAAAAAAAAAAAACTACCTTCAATAAGCTTTTGCTAGTGTCTTATTATCCTGTCTGTGTAGCTTCCATGCTGGTCCTGGTATAAGCCTGGGGGAAGCCTCAAGGGGTCTATGGGGGAAATCCAGCTCCCAGACGTCTGCTGGGTGGGAAAAAGTACAGGGTAACTTTTATTTTAACTAACCCTGTTCACACATCGAATTCCCCTATATTATCTTAGCTATAATAGCCCCAAGCCACTCGGCCCAAATCACCCAGACATAAAGGCCACAAAAACAAACTTCAAGGCTAATACTCCCCGATAATAATCCTTAACGTCACACGCACACAAATACCATCCAGGGGACAGCATTCGCCCAATTTCGGGCAATTAGCAGGACTTTTAATCTACACAGCCTTGCACGGGCAGATGTACTCAGCAGCATCAAATGGAGCCTGTTCGGAGAAGGGGTGGGGTGGGGGGGGGGGGTACAGATAGCGTTACAAGTAATTTGCTTTAAAAAGCCGTCGAGACCCGATTCTCCCAATTAAATGGAGTGTGGCGCTTCAAGGGGAGCAAATTGAATCCCCTCGGCACGGGATTGGCGGTGCTCGACTGCCAATGTTGACTCGTTTGACAGCGTGTCACCGATGACATTGGCCTTAATTGAAAAGTACAGGCCCCCGTGTATGAATAATGCACTGGGAAGAGA
Organism: Clupea harengus; assembly: GCF_900700415.2. Taxonomy (NCBI): domain Eukaryota; kingdom Metazoa; phylum Chordata; class Actinopteri; order Clupeiformes; family Clupeidae; genus Clupea; species Clupea harengus. The sequence goes on along the minus strand of NC_045155.1, from coordinate 17,447,797 downwards.
TGGGGGGGGTGTAAGTGCACGAGAGAGATGTTCTCCCAGGCGGCGAATGGGGAGAAAGAAGACAACCGTAGGAACCTGCACAGATTTCTCTTTCCCCCTTTCTGTCATTCCCCCTCTCTCTACCTCTCTCTAACTCTATGCACCTCTCTTAGACTCTCTGTACCTCTCTTAGACTCTCTGTACCTCTCTTAGACTCTCTCCACCTCTCTTAGACTCTCTACCTCTCTTAGACTCTCTACCTCTCTTAGACTCTCTACCTCTCTTAGACTCTCTCGACCTCTTAGACTCTCTCTAGCTCTCTCAACCTTTCTTAGAATCTCTCTACCTCTCTTAGACTCTCTCCACCTCTCTCTAACTCTCTTGGCCTCTCTTAGACTCTCTAGCTCTCTCAACCTTTCTTAGACTCTCTCTGTACCTCTCTTAGACTCTCTCCACCTCTCTTAGACTCCCTTTACCTCTCTTAGACTCTCTGTACCTCTTAGACTCTCTCTACCTCTCTTAGACTCTCTCCACCTCTCTTAGACTCTCTGCACCTCTCTTAGACTCTCTGCACCTCTCTCTAACTCTCTTTTAGTGGCCATTAAGTTGCTGTCTTGCCACCTCTTCTCTCCTCTTCAACACATGTGGCACCCCACAGCTCTTGCTGGAGAAAATAACTGGGAGAGAAAAAACTGCAGCAAGGTGAAAATGTTCAAAATTTAGGAGAGTTGAGGGAGGAAAAAAAAAAAAGACAGAAAGACTCATCCAGAAAAAAAAGAAAGAAAGACTGAGAGAAAAAAAAGAAAGCTTCTGTGCCGACTACAGGGTGGACAAAATTCCCTTCAGCCTCTCCACAAAGAGCCGAGTTCTAATTGCAGGGCGAGTGAGACTGCCCAAGAGAATAGCTTATTTATGTGCCCATTGAATCCCCCAGGGAAATGGGTCACCCCTAGTCTGGTACAGACAAGCGCTTTTTTCCCCCCACTGAGCAGAAGTCAACTACATGCCACGGGCCGACTGGTAGGGTGGCTAGGATGCAGGAACAGGGCTTTAGAGAGGCAGGTTGGTCTGGCGGCACGACACAATGACAACTTCTCCAAAAAGGGTCCGCTTTTCCAACAGGATCACCTTACAACCACTTTCACATTATAAAGAGGCTCTCATCTAAAGTAGGAGCTTTCCAAATCCTGAGGACTGCAGACCGATAAACCATAGACACTATTAAACATTAAACCACAAAGCATTAAACAAGCTTTTGTCTGGATGGCGTACTGTAAAAATAACAAAATCAAAAAAGAAACTAAACGTGACCAGTCTACTACTCTTCACTGAAGTGCTTGTCAAAGATGATCCAAAAACTGAAGTGTTTACACAAGGACCTTTGCTAGATGTGTACGCCAATACACCACGCAACAATGGCCCACACTCCAAATGTCTGTCAACATCTTCAGCAACCGTACTTTTGTTTTCATCAAGTAATCAAGGACACAGGTTTGAACGGCCTGTCAATCAAACAGGGTAAGCAGGCTGAGGATCAAGTGCTGACAGACAGAGTGGGAGAGAGTGAGTGTGTTATGGAAAAAAGAGGGAGTGAAAGAGAGAGAGAGAGGAGAGAGAAGTAAAAGAAAGAGAGAGGGATGAAGGAGGTGTGATTTCATGTAAATGAATGACAGAGAGAGAGAGAGAGAGAGAGAGAGAGAAAGGCGGGGGGAAGCAAACACAAACACAGGAGAGGGAGCATGAGTCATAGCAGGTGATGAGAGACAGAGAGAGATTGGGAGAAGGAGAAGAGGAGAGACAGAGAGAGAAAGTGGCTACGTGACAGTTGGGGCAGCCGTCGTGTGACATCACCACAGCTGAAGACTAGCGCACGGCTCCAGCTCTCTGACTCGCTTGCTTGCCACACCGCTGCAGCATTCCTGATCCCACACAGAGCTGGGGAACAAGTACAGGACGCAAGTGTGCTGCTGACACACACACACACATGCATGCACATGGACACACACACTCACAAGCATGCATATGGACACACACACACACACACACGCACATGGACGGACGGACGAACAGACACACACACACACACACACCCGGGCACACACACCCGGGCACACACACACACACACTACCTGTGTGCAAGAACCTGAGAAAAAGCTCCTGAAAAGTCAACACTCATCGGTCCTTAAAGAAAAGGAAAGCGACATGAAATGAAAGTTGAACACTCTCTCTCCCTCTCTGTGTGAAGGTGAGGAGACACAGTGAGTCTGTGTGTGTGTGTGTGTGTGTGTGTGTGTGTGTGTGTGTGTGTGTGTGAGAGAGTCTGTGTGTGTGTGAGAGTCTGTGTGTGTGTGTGTGTCTCTGGGTCTGACTGATCATTAGACAATGCTGAGTCCCACAGGCCTGAGGAGTCTCCCAGGGCAATCTCTCAATGTCATTTTCCTTCCCCTCACCCCTCCCTGCCTCCATCTATCTCCCCTAGCGTCCTTCTCTTTCTCTTTCTCTCTCCCTCCTGCTCATCTCTCTCCATCACAGGATGTCTTTGTGTACTGTAATACCCTTGTTTTCAAACCCTGGCCTTGGCCCCTCCACATCTTGGCCTTCAGTGGAATCACAGGGGTGTGTGTGTGTGTGTGTGTGTGTGTGTGTGTGTGTGTGTGTGTGTGTATAACCACATAGCAAGGTCATGTCTCCATTACACCGGTGACACTCCAGAAAACACATCTATGTGTAATTACCGACCAAATCCCCTCCTCTGCCTCTGGATCTACTGTGCAATATTAGCCACCACACACACACACACACACACACACACACACACACACACTCTCTCTCTCTCTCTCTCTCTGCTCGACAAAACCACTTCTAGAAAGAGCTAACGCCATACACAATGCACAGCCCTTGACAGACAGCAGGCATTAAGCAAAGACCATGTGTGCTAGCTAACCTAATTAGCATAATTATTACAAAGGAAGGTCTATTTCCTGGAGAGACGTGAGGACGATCTAAGCAGCTAGAAATACAGAACGCAGGACGGCCTCACACACTTCAGATTGACAGCATCACAGATAATATGCAGACACACACACACACACACACACACACACACACACACACGCACACACACACACACACACACACACGTGTGGATTCAGTGACATCTAGAATGTATATTCAAATGCACTTGGTGGTGAAAGGAAGTAGCGGTGCTGAAATTTAAGTCAGGAGTGTGTGTGTTTGTGTGTTGGGGGGTAACATTGTGTGTTTTGGTTAGGGGGGGGTGCAGGGGAGCTGTCAGTGTCACTGACGCACTGGAGGCTTCGAGGGAAGCTTTCCATGAGTATGTGGCAGCAGGCTGGGTCCCAGTGGTGTGTGTGGGTGTATGTATGTAGAGTGTATGTGTGTGTGTGTGTGTGTGTGTGTAGAGTGTGTGTGTAAGGAGAGGGTGTACACAGAACTTGTTTACGGAGAAAATGAGCATGAATGATTTAGGGACGGTGAAGGAGGATGGTCCCCAAATCAGCCATGCTCTCATGACTAATGATGTTTGTGTGTTTGAGATCCATTAGGCAGCTGTTTACAAGCGTGAAGCCCGCCTGTCAGGAGGGAAAGAGAGACAGGGAGGAGAGGGGGAGGAGAGGGAGAGATGGAGAGAGAGTGAGGGAGAGAAGAGTGAGAGGGGGAGGAGAGAGAGAGATGGAGAGAGGAAGGGAGATGAACATGAGGAAAGTGGGAAAGAGAGTAAGACAATAAGAGACAAAAAGAGAACGATAAAGAAACAGATGTGTGTATGTGTGAGAGAGAGAGAGACACACAGTCATTGAACAATGCACATTATCTCTCCATTCCTTTTCACCACGGTAAGAACATCTTTCTCCTTCCTCCTCCTCCCGCCATTCTTCGCCACTACCCTCTCATTCTCATTCCTTTCCACACATTTGCTTCTCCTTCCCTCTGGTGCTTTCGCTCCCTCTCTCGCTCTCGCTCCCTCCCTCGCTCTCCTTCTCACTCCCTCTCTCGCTCTCACTCTCGCTCTCACTCTCGCTCTCACTTCCTCAACAGGCTTAATTATTCTCTCCCAGAATTCATGGTAGCTGTCCCTTTCTTTCTCTCTTTCTTTCTTTCTTTCATTTTTCTGTCTCTTTCTCTCTCTCATTCTCATTCTGAACACTCTTTCATGCTCTGCCTCACTTATGCTACCTCATCTGCCTCTCTCCTTTTCTCTCACTCTCTCCCTCTCTCTTTCTCTCTCTGATTAAGATTTAATTCAGCAGGCACTCTGGAACCTAAGAGAGAGCGTTTTAAGGCACCTATGATGAAAGCACAAAGACACGTGACACCAGATGTCCGTTTATGATAAGTCTGTTTGAGTAAACATGTGAATTGGCAACGCGTGACCTTTAGGTTAATGATCGGTTGTGTTAAAACACAATTGCAGTAACTTGTTTTTCACTTTCTGTACCCATGTGTGTATATGTGAGTGGGAAGGGGTGTGTGTGTGTGTGTGTGTGTGTGTGTGTGTGTGTGTTTATCTAACCCATTCCACACATCGCAGAGGACTTTGCTCCATGTGACATTCTCTCTCTTCACAACAGGATCTGTTACACAGGCAGAGAGCAAGACTGCGTGTGTGTGTGTGCGTGTGAGTGAGTGAGTGTGCGCGCACGTGTGTGTGTGTGTTTGTGTGCTGGCGTATGTGTCAGTGAGTAGTCACATGAGAGTGTGTGTACTTTTAAGACACCAACAACAAATCTTTTTAAGGGGAGGAGGGGGAGGTTGGGTGAGTTGAGAAATGTGATCAAGCGCACACACACACACAAGCACGCAAACAAGGGTACAAAAAGTGAGGAGTGTGAGTGTGTGTGTTTAAACAAAAGGATCGGTAACACCTAATCCACACACAACCCCGGCACACCGTGCACCCTGGAGAGGCGGAAAAACAAACGTCGAGTCACTCTCAGACTCTCTCCTTTCTCTTCAACTCTCTCTCCCTCTTCTTTTCTTTCTCTCCTTTCTCTCTCCTTTCTCTCTCTATCTCTGTCCAGAAAGTGAGCAACATCAGTCCAGATATGAACAGCAACAAGAAAAGCTACTAGAGGACAAACAAGCGGAGAAAAAAAGAACAAAAGTACGCCCACGGTAACCTGAGTCACGCAACACCAATGCTGCAATGAAACAAACACTAGAGGCCTGATAATTGGTTGCTATTTGTGCTCGTACACAGTGGCAGAACAAGAGCAGACGAACACATCACCCACCGGTTCACCTCAGCCAAATCGCAGAAGAAATCATTATGAGTCAAATGTTTATGGGAACAGTCTTACTGGGGGCGAGCAGGTACAGGTACAGATAGAGGTACAGGTACACACACACACACACACACACACACACACACACACACACACAAATACACACACACTGAAATACACACTGAAATACATACAAACACACACACACACACACACACACACACACAAAATCAGTGAAAGGCTTGGTTGCAGGGTTGGTTGCTTGGGTCACATGAGTGGGGTCACGCAAAGGTCACTTTGGTCGCTCTGGGGATAGCTACGCCAATCGTCGTGTCCCACAGCGACAGCCACTGTAGCGTGGAGAGGCTAGGCGAGGCATAGCATAGCGAGCTGATGAAGCCAACCGGCAGAGGAGCTCAGACAAGTCCCCACCCTCACCCCTTACCCCCCCTCCCGGCTCAGAGCGGCTTATTTCTGGGCACGTGTGTGGGCGGAGAAGCACGGCGTCTCCCTGTCGGCCGGGCGTCAGACGACAGACGCAAGCAACACCACCCTAAGCTCACGGTGACACAGCGTAGCGAGAGTGAGAGAGACAGACAGACTGACAGACAGACAGGAAAGGGATGGAGACTGAGGGAGAAAAAAAAAAAAGAGAGCATGGGGGTGGACAGACAGAAAGAGAGAGAGAAAGAGTGAGAAAGAGAAACAGATAGAGAAAGAGCAAGGGAGAGAGAGAGAGAGAGAGAGAGAGAAAGACAGAGATAGGGAACAGATGAGAAGGAGTAGGCAACAGAGAGGAAGAGTCAGTCAGACAGACAGAAAAAGAGAGATAAGGAGAAAGAGTAGGCGATAGAGAGGAAGAGAGAGAGACAGACAGACAGAAAGTCAGACAGAGACAGAAAGAGAGAGATAGGGAGATGAGGAGAAAGAGTAGGCGATAGAGAGACAGAGAGAGTCAGACAGAGACAGAAAGAGAGAGTTAGGGAGATGAGGAGAAAGAGTAGGCGATAGAGAGGAAGAGAGAGACAGAGAGAGACAGACAGAAAGAGATAGAAAGAGAGGGGTGAGGGCGAGAGCTGCCATAATCCTTGTTTACTAAACATGGGCTAAGCCCCCCCAGGGTCAGGGATAAATCTAATGGGCCGATCTGCTGCGCGAGGGACACACATCAAGCCACTCAAAAACACAGAGCTCCCTTTCAGCTCCACACTCACCAGTGACCACCCACACATCACCACCGACCACAGCTCTCAACACAGACATCCAAGGGGGTCCACTGTAGACCTGCCAGGAGCCAACAAAAGCCGGTGGTGACACTCGATAACTGGCATTAGAGTTACGGAAGGTGAACACCAGGGAGAGCATGGCCATCTTTGTCGCCTCCCCCTCTCTCTCTCTCTCCTGTGCCTCTCAGTCAAATCACTCGGCATTCTGGGAGTGTGCTGACAGCAAGACATCACGGCAAGCCAGAAGTCATCTGCACTCAGAGTGACATGACGTAGCAGAGCTCCGCCCCACAACCCCCCTCTCCCCTCCACTCCTCTCTTCTTCCCCCTCCTCTCCTCTCCTCCCCCCGTCTCCAGGTTATTTACTCACAGGGGCTGTCACATCTCCAGACGGAGAGAGAGATAAATGCTTTGTTTCGGTGTCCCTGGCAGCATGAGCGGAGAGAATAATTTGATTTCTGCCCCCATGTCTCTCTCCCTCCCTCCCTCTCTCTCTACCTACTTTTTTTATTTAGACTCGTTTCTCTCCTCGTCTTCGCTCTCCATCTTTTTCCTCGCTTCCTCTGTCTGTCTCCACCTCCTTCTCACCATCTCTTCTCACCTATTCTTTCTTTCATTTTTCTTCACCCTTTTCATCACTCGATCATTTGTGCATCAGTATGCATCATCTCCTCTTTACCTTTTCTTTGCAATGTTTCGCCCTCTCTCTCTCTCTCTCTCTCCCTCTCTTTCTCTCACCTTTCTCTTGCAGACTCTTTCACTCTACCTCTTCCTCCACACCTAACTCTTTTTACCCCCAGTTTCATCCTCTCAGTCTCACCCAGTCTCATCATCTGCCTCCCTCTCACTCACTCACTCTCCTCTCCTCACCTCTCTCTCTCACTCTCACTCCCTCCCTCCTCCCTGCTTCTCCTCACTCTCTCCCAACCTCTCTTCTGCAGCTTCACTCCATCTGTCTGCCTTTCTGCACTCCTCTCCCATCTTTACATTCCGTATGCCTCAGCCTATCTCTCCGCCTTTCCCTCTTCCTCACTCTCCTAAATCACGTGACCACGAAGGTTCTTCTCCTCACAGACGTGTGTGAAGTGAACACGGCGGTGATGCAGGATTTACACTTACACACACACACACACACAAACACACACACAGACAAACAAACAAACACACACAAACAAACAAGAAGACACATACCCGCATGCATACTGGCATCTGTGTGAGAGGAATACATTATCTTTAAGGGATTGAAGGGACAATTGAGTGGACAGGGGTGACGGAGCGTGGCGTGTCTTGACCAGGTCCCCCTGTTTAGTATTTGAAACCTCCTTGAGACACACTCCCCCTGTGCAGACATGAGCACAGGACCGTGGACTCAGATGACTGTGTGTGTGTGTGTGTGT